>NW_008751865.1:881207-882702 GCF_000715545.1 Opisthorchis viverrini
GTTTTATGGTGCACTTCGCTAATCTGCTTGTTCAGATAAAAAACGTCAAAAGCCTGATGAACAGCAAATCCAGCATTTGTGGCAGAGGCAACGCAACTTAGGTACGTTCTGGTACGTTCTCGTTGGTGTACTCCCAACCACAAGGCATTTTCAAAACGATGCAAAACTGTGCTTTCAGAATTCGTTGCTTGGTGAAGCAACGTATCGCATGACCGGACATCTTGTGTCAGCGTTCTTGACCTTTCTGGCATTTGAACTTCCCTCACATTTCTGGTTCCTCTGCATCAGTCCTGTAAACTTTTGTCACGCAACCGGCTGCTGTTTGCTATGGTTCTACTTGAAACAGTGGATTGTTTCGCGAGTCTGAGGTGTTCGGAGAGCATTTATCGATTCCATTCTCGATGGGCTGCAGGAAATGTTGTTCACAGGTTGTGCCAAATCAATCTTCTATGGTCACAAGGTAAGACCCGGTCGATTCCGGTCCGCCATCAACGCACGCCATATTTTGAGAAACACGGGGCATCTGTATCGGACACGACGCAGCTGATTGGCTGAAAATTTGCTCAAGGTCATTCGGCCATTTAGGCCATGCGGTGCGTGGTACTACACTCCAGAACGAGGAGTTTGCAAACAAAGCTTGGTTAAAGACACGATCACTTGCTGTCAACTTGCTGTGTGAACTGGATTTGTTTCGGCGAAGTACAGTCATTTACATCTCTCGTTTATGATGTCTTTAATTTGACTTACATCTGTTAAGGACAATCAAGTAATCAATGAAACTGAGCGAAGGATGATCTCTTCCAAATTTACGCCAATCACATTAGCTTCATCAGCGAGTCGTTGTTTGAATGCGAGACGCATCGGTTAAACACTGATTGCTATGTGTATAAAGGTTTGTGTGCCGTGAAATAACAAAAGTTGTATAAATGCAAAGTCACGTGCTTTACAAATTACTCTCCGAAGGGTTAAGATCGTGTTCATACGCACACCAAATGCGCAACATGTTCACATGTAACATGTATAAAATGCAAGAAAACGTTAGATGTTAAATTTTCCTGCCGTCTTTGATTTAATTATTGTGATTCGCATGTGGAAAGGGGACGAAATTGCCTCAAGGGCCACTCTCTCAGTTTCCACTAGCATGCATTCCAAAGATGCTCCAGCCTCTTCTATGTGGAAACGTTCAACGCGCTTTCCTGTGAAAGTCAGTCACCACTGTATGACTGCACTTTTGTCATTGAGCAGCCGGGTTAATTTACTTTACGTATCGGTTTGGCACACTTTTTAAATTTGCTTGTCAAAGACCTTGTCTTTGGATTGGCTTTGCAGTGACGGGAGTTTGACTAATTTTATTGCGAAACACACTCATTTGGAAACTAATTTGGTTTTGGCAGAGACTCACCTCGAACCCAGCTGAATCTCTCTCGTTTATGATGTTCTCAGGCAACTGAATGTGCTGCACCAGGCCGCCTCATGTTTCAGTCGCTACGATATT
>NW_008751865.1:882784-938712 GCF_000715545.1 Opisthorchis viverrini
TGCAAACTAATTTGGTTCTTTCGAGAGACTCGCCTGGAACCCAGCTGAATCTCCCGTTTATGATGTTCTCAGGCAACTGAATGTGCTGCACCAGGCCGCCTCATGTTTCAGTCGCTTTGATATTCGAGATATCGCGATGCACGAATGTAGTTGTAATGCAGTGCTCGAATATCGTAGCGACTGAAACATGAGGGGGCCTGGTGCAGAACATTCAGTTGCCTGGAAACATTAAACCGCGTGATTCATTTGGGTTCCAGGTGAGTCTCTCGAAAAACCAAATTAGTTTGCAAATGAGTGTATTTCGCTTATTTCGTGCAGTTTGATTTCAAGTAGATGATAAGGTTGACGGAAACTCGGGGACTGCGCCTACCTGATGAGCCCGAAGTGGAAGGGCGAAACCGGTCGTGGGCTGTCGACGGATTTTCAGCAACCTTGTGAGTAGTTTCTTTGTCGAAAAAGTCAAGCGAATCGTTTGTTACTTTAGCCAAGTTCAGCCTTACATTTGGCGTTCGCTCCTAACTGTCGGCTGTGACCCGGCACGATGGAGTTTAAAAACTGAGCAAACTTGGTCAGGATACATTCTAGTATCAGTAGCCAATCACAGAGAAGTAGGCAGATCACATTGGGCAACTGATATCTGAACGAATTTAGCTCGATTGCTTGTTGACCAATCAGGACTGAGGAATAAGCTGGCGGAAGTTGGTAAATGGCGTGAAATGGAATGCCAATATGCGTGTGACTGACCTTGACCACCACGACGATTGAATAGTAGTCATCAAAGGGATTTGTGAAACATCAACACGTGGTCACATACAAGAAGCGATCCTCATTTTACGGAATTGAAACCAGGGTGTGATAGAATGGTGAATCAGAATGCCGAATCAGTCTATCAGTCTTGGTACGCGGCGGAAGAATGAAAAAACTGTAGGCTATGTCCGTGCCCCGAAATATCTCGGGAAACCAGTCCCAATCAGACGAATATGTGAATCTGTGTTCCAGAGATGAATGAGAGCTCGTAACATGCGAATATCGCCTAGTTGCGCACAAGTGCTGTCTGTTCAGTCATTCTGATCTTTTAAACCGTCGGGGGTCAAGGTCACAAGACGATCTCTAACCGCAACTGAGGTCACGTGCAATTCCATTGGAATGGGTCGATCTCTACAAAGCTATGAAGTCACTGTGATTTCTGCACCACACACCACGAGGAACTTTGCAAGTTCAGCACACCCGAACTAAACAATAGTTGGGATTGAATAAAAATTCTGTTCCGTCAGATAAACCTCTAGAAGACACACAAACATACTCTAGCGGCGTTAAGATGAGTAGGGACTCGGTGACGTCCCACAGATGTAGGTCAATGGATTGTATTCTGCCAAAAATCCTAGGCATTAAACTGCCAGGAAAAGGAGTTTTAACTTTGTCTCACTGAGTAGTGAAGTGTGGAGGTATGGAAGAAACAGAGGCTGGGCTGCTTTTTAAGCACAAATCGCCCGAAAATCTAGGTTTTAGACTTACGGATTTCCAGATCTAACCTCACCCATAGGAAATGCGTGTTGCGAGTAGTTTGCATCCGTTTGACATTCCCCACTCGCTTGATGTCAAACATGCGAGCTGTATATAAAAGTGACAAAGATGAACGAACGAACGGATGTCACGCATCGGAACAGGGGTAGAATAATCGGAAATGTTGCACACGGAGAAACTCGGTTGATTGACTGTGAAATTCGATGAGTGTGGGTGAACAAACTCCTTGGGCCCTGGCTGTCTAATAAGATTCGAAACAAGGCTTTGGGAGGATACGGCGACTAGGCTGCAGCAACAAATTAGGTGAGGCACATGTGTACTTCGAACTTTGATGTTTTAGAGTCGGTTATTTTGGAAGTCGATCAGATGGCCGTCGGCCTGCTCGGTGAGCGTAGCCACTGACTTCGAGATATTTCGTTGAAATCAGTGTGCAGTTTGGTGGATAGTTTGTATCCTCATGTTTGCAAAAAAACGGCCTCAACTTCCAACTTGATTGGCCGTTCCTTTTCATCCCGCTTTGAATCTGATTGGTCCGTTTGTGATTCGGGTTGCGTCTTCGTCGGTCTTCCCACCAAATGATTGGTCGATTTCATATCATCATCATTGTCTTCACCCTGAATGGTCCATTCCCAAATCACAGTTCATCTTTGCGGGCCAGTTTGGATGGCTTGCACAACTTATCTCTGGAACTCTCGTTATTTCTGCCCTTTTGAATCTCAACGTTGATAGTCCTTGATGGGAACTGCACGTTCCGAGTTAATTTGTTGTTTGAGTCTGGTCTTTCTTTGATTTAGTGTTGTTGGTTTATTCTTTTATTCCTTGTTCAGCAAAGAGGGTGATGGTTCTGAGTTCTTTTGTCCTCAGAGCTTGGTAGACAGAGTCAATATTAATAAGCCTGTTAATTATTCTAACATTGAGGTACTACGCCTCGATAAATTTGCGGTCTTACTTTGTTCTTGTTTGTTCTAGCATTCTGGACCGGTCCCATTTGAATTGGTGTCCTTATCGATCGTTATGTGCAGAGCTGAGTGAGAGTTGCTCGCGTCTTTTGGGTTTCACTGGTGGACAGTGTTCTTCATGTTATACCATCCCTGAGTCAAAGTGTTATAAGTTATGTTCCGCCAGGCTTTCTGGTGGACGTCGATCCCCGTCGCCAATGAAATCGTCCTAGTAACAGGTCATGTGAGCAGCGAACGATTCCCCTTGTCACCTTCGGAAAACAACTGTCCAAGAGACGCAGTTGCAGAACTTTGTGCGGTCGTCCTAAGGCCGAAATCAGTCAATGATTGAGTCCTTTTGATAAAGCGCATTGCACAAACCGCAGAAAAAGCTTGCCTCCCCGCACAGCAGATGGTTGGAACATAGTACCGGAGCAATCATACGGGTCTGCAGACCGGTACCACTGTTCCTGGTTTGTCTGATCTGGGCTGCAAACGCATCATGCACTGCAGAATGGCGGTTCAACTAATTCATTTGTGTGGTTGTTCAACTGGCACCAATCCGGAAGAAACCTCTTACAATGTCATCTGGTCTGTGACCAAGGCATCCGATTGCCATGCTCCAGGTCCGTTTCAGTAGCCGAATGTCTTTATCGATTGCTTGTTGTGGCTAAAGGCAGCGAAAGAATCATTACACTGTCAATATTCCATTTTATCTGCGGGTTTAGTTTCGACCAGAGATAACCTTGACGTCGGTGAGGTGATTTCCATGTATAGGTTTCCCATTCCAATCCAGGCTTATCCCAAGAGGAAAAATTTGCAATGAAAATGTCTTTAAAAGCTTGCCTGTATTGAAACCCGACTTCCACAATGAAGAAAAACTACTTTCCAAAATCTACTGTCATGTCTCTTTCAGACATGACTTGATTTGTCTCAGCGTTATATCGTGTATCAGTGGTAATTAACCCAAGATGATGACTCATTATTTTTTGTCACTTATCCAATAAATGCTGCGTTGAAGGTGGAGATTCTGCTGATAAAGTTGTGGTAACAATCTTGCTTGCCTTGTGTGTCAAATGTTCGGGGTTCGAGTTTCAGAACGACCAAGGATATGCACTGCTGATGAGCTTCAATAAGAGCGAAACTCGAGTAAAATGCTTTCTCATCTTGAGTTGAACTCACCAGAATGACTTTGTCGGGACAGCAAGTAAACTGCTCAAACAAGAGCGGTGTGTAGTTGAATCACTAGTTTGTATTTTAAATCCACTATAACTACAGAAAAAATGTCATTTCCAAATGCGCCACCTGGCCGGCTAGTAACACAATTATTCGTCGAATCCAGAAAACCGGCTCTAACGACAGTTACACCTGAGGGGTGCATATCTGTACACAGTTAGCTTGGTTCTACCCAAACAAAGGTAGTCTAGGTTATTAGATCGCTTGACCGTATACCGGGTCTGTCTTTCACCCCATCACAGTCAGCAAAATGTCACTAAAGCACTGGAATATTCCAGTGTTTTTTTATAAAAAGCACGAAACGCAATATCTCTATCGCGTTGGTCTCCACGTCAGGTGTTTACTTGGAGAGGCACTAGTTTACTTCAGAGAGGGGGACCTATTTTCTTGAGTGACCTTAACCGAATAGTGGCTAAAAAGAACGGTGCCTTTTTTGTGGAGAGTTCGTCCTGTAAATGAAGCCTATCCATGCTGAAAAGCCGAGAAGCCCTGTGTACAGCTGTTTCACCCATATTGGGAATCATCTGCAGTTCGCGTCTCACGAAACTCCAGAGAGTCTCGAACCCGCGACCTCCTTAACCGTTCGGCCACGAGTGGCTGATCAGCCGTGTGATTAACTCGCACTGAGACAGAACAATGTCTCATCTAATAGCTACTGCATGTCCACTTTATAGTCTCACAGCGAAGTATACTACTTAAGTTTATTTGTTAAGACAGTGTCTTCCTGCCTTCCACGTTGCCCAGGCTTAGACAGGAGCAGTCTAGATGTTGATATTGGGTTCGAACCATGAATTTTAAGGTCGATCGTGAGCTGTCTCGACAGCGACTAACTGTATGTGCTTCCGA
Organism: Opisthorchis viverrini; assembly: GCF_000715545.1. NCBI lineage: Eukaryota > Metazoa > Platyhelminthes > Trematoda > Opisthorchiida > Opisthorchiidae > Opisthorchis > Opisthorchis viverrini. The sequence continues at coordinate 887,329 of NW_008751865.1, forward strand.
AGTTTCATCAGCGCCTCAAACCTAATGTTACGAAAGATCTTAAATGCACCTAAATACCTACCTGCGTGTTGCGACTATCCCCTCGCATGTAACATAGAATCAGAACGTCACGTGAGTCCTGTGGGGACACGAATTCGTAGTCAACCTGAATTGTCCTGAAACAACGATTAGACCTACCTGACTGATGCATGTCGATCTGATCTGATAAAATTCAAGTTGTGTTCACGGAACAGGCTGTCCAGAAAAACGGGATCTTGATAATTGGAGCGGCGCATGAAAGTAAAACACCTTGGTGGTCTTGTAGGGTAGTTGATTTGGTTATTTGAGGCTGAATAAATGGTTGCTTTACTGTAATTACGTGACACAAAGTGTTGAGGTTTGTGTTGTTGTCTTGCGGAAAGTTACATCAGCAGGTTCGGATGACTTCAGATTGCGGGCTATAGTAAACGCCAGTTTGAGGAAATATTGACACATTTGTATGGCACAACAGTAGCAAAAAGGAGAAAGCGGTGAATAGTGACAAGTAATATTTCACTCTCATTGAAGTGCCCTTCCCTGCCCCCCCCCTGAATTCATGATCAAGAGCGGTGCGGGAATAAGAACCTCCGGTGACCGTGTTACCACTAGTCTGCCAGTTGACGCGTGCCACACTGAAATCAATACGTGCAGAAGGTTGAACATGTTCTTCTCTGAATGGTATGAATAGTTGGACCAACAACTCTGAAGACGAACCGTCCAAACTGTTCACGTGAGCAAGACGAAGTTCAAAGTGAGGATAAGCATTTGCTCGTCACATGGCACCGACATCATCAGGTATCTTCAAATCAATCTTCAAGCATCGACACTCAATCTATATGGCCGTGTTTAATCTCCGCACTCTGAAGCAAGCGGGACAACAAGCTGCTCTTGCCCTCTTTTGTACGGCAGCGAAGCATCGGTGTTGACGGCATGTCGCTGACGATGAAGATCACTGGATATGCTTCAACAAGGGGTTAAACCGGCAGTGGACTGTCCAAGAGTTATCTACAACTTCACTCCGGTTCTTAACAATAACTACAGAGGAACCGCGTCCACTATTCTATAAGCTTTTTGGAAGGTTACGGAACGGCACAGGACCAATCAGAATGCAGCCAGACAGTCAAGGTCAGATTGCAAGGTCATAGATCAGTGAGTGTACGTGCGGAAAGGGACGAATAGGGATGCGGATTGCAGACAAATCTCACACAGACAGAGTGAACTTGCGAAGAAAACGCTCATACAACACAGAACAGAAAATGGGAATGAATTATATGCGGGAAAGCTACCATGATTCCCTGATTTTGGTGGTGTACAAAAAGCAATAGAATAGAATCAATAGGGGAAGATTTGAACGGATCAATCAATCACAGTCGCGATGCAGTTGAGACTAGACAGCATTAAGGTTTCTCGTAAATTTTGATGCCAAAAGGCTCTGGGAAATATTACCCTGGAAGTTTGTCCTGTACTAGTCTGAAGGTCCTCAGAAATGCACAGCCCACAGCATGCCTGTAACACTAGCAGCCAGAAGTTTAATCACTCTCCAAGCTGTTATCTGATTACTGAGGAAATTTTAAAAAACAAAATTCCGCGTAATGTAATAATATGTTGTAATCCAATGTTTCGGTTGCCGTGAGCAACCTTTTGCAGGTGAATTTACTGCGAATAGTCACGAAGAGGGTCGCCCAGGGCAACAAAAAAATCGAATTGAAACATTTTATTCTGCTGAACTGTGTTTTGAGTTTAAAATTTTGTTCATCATGTACCTCGAGGCACTCATTCTTCTTTAGTTGCTCCTGTATCCGACTGACTTTGTGCGAAGTTCCATTTTGAAAAGAGATGAACAGATTGTGATAGTCGAACCATTTCTCATGTCGAAAACATTGGGGATGCGAAATGGAAGACGTAATACACTACTCATAAGCTTACTGAAAACTCTTCGACAGACCACGACCGCTTTCACCCCTCATGCGGATCATCAGGTAGGCGCGCAGCCCCCGAGATTCTTGTTCTTCTTGAACCCAAATTGCACGAAATTAGCGAAATACACTCATTTGCAAACCAATTTGGGTTTTCGGGAGATTCACCTGGAACCCAGATGAATCTCTCTGCGGCCTGGTGCAGTACATTCAGTTGCTCAAAACATCAGCTGAGTTTCAGGTAAGTCTCCCGTCAAAACCCCAATCGGTTTGCAAACGAGTGTATTTCGCTAATTTCGTGCAATTTGGGTTTAAGTAGAACAAGAAACTAAAGGAATCTAGGGGACCACGTCTACCTGATGAGTCCCATGAAGGACGAAAGCGGTCATGAGCTGTCGAAGCGTTTTCAGTAACCTTATGAGTAGTGTATTACGTCTTTCAAAAACAAGAAAATTTCGGGCAAACATTGTCCGACGGAAACTGTTGTTTTTTTCAATCCATTAGTATTTGGTAGCGATTAGGCGGGATATTCAAACCCAAGTCCTGCTGGTTAAATCAGGAGCGCGTTTCCGATACTATTTAGTGAAACTTTCCACAAGCGTCGAACTCAGCACCTGACGGTCAAAATGTCCTGGTGAGACAAAACTCGGCTTCACTGTGTCCGGAGTGACATAGGTCCCACGAGTGAATTTTTTTCATTTAGCAGTGCATTTTGTTTGAACTTTGAACTTTCCTGAAGGTGTTTTTACACAGGTGTGGAACAGTCTCATGAGCAGCTCACCAGTTCATCAAATTCAGTCTCTAAATCTGACTGCGTTAGGTGAATGCAGCCGACCAGTGATGTCGACATGTTTACTTTGGAGGCTAGGATATGAGTGGAAAGATCGCGCACGCAATAGTTGAGGAAAAAAACGAAAAGAAGAGTCTTGGCGAAGATCCTTACAAACTGATAAAAACAAGATCATTATTCCAAGTAAGTTTCGTAAAGCCGATAAATGATATTGAATCGAAATACCGGATTAGGCTCACGGCTTTATCCTTTGCCTTGCTCTCCTTGAAGAATATCAAACTCACAGACTTTCTGTTCAATACCGAATCAACCGGGTGCACCAGGTGTGCAACCTGAATCCCGGTCGAATCAACCAAATGGGCTGCACAGAGACCAACTCATAAACGAGAGATTAGACAGCGGTTAAGGTGAGTCTCCCACTACTACAAAACTGCTGAACTACGGCGTGTACTTTTTGAATGTTGCGCCCATCTTGTCCATCTGGAACACAAGCTTGACTAGAAAGAAATTACGAGAATGTGCCTGCCTGAGGAGCCCTGAGAAGGGCTCCACTAATATTATTAGATTACTGGTAAGTTTTCAGCAACTTTATGAATAGTTTCCTTCGGTAAAATGGTAATTTGCTGGCACACTGAAGAGGTTTGGAAATTTTCAATAGGAATTTCATTCTGCAAGTGAGGCGAATCTACAAAGAATAGCAGAGAAGTTTCAGCTGTTGAGGGAACCATCGTCGGTGCACATCTCAAGAAGTTCCAAGGGGACCCGAACTCGAGACCTGAGAACTAGGCAGCCTGCTCTGCAATGTTCGTCACCACCATCGTTTTCGGCCAGTCATGTTTCAAATGTGTGTGTGCTTCTGTTTTTGAGAAATACACTCATTTGCAAACCAATTTGGTTTTCACGGGAGACTCAATTGAATCTCTCGTTTACGATGTAGGAGTGGCGCTACAGGGTGTCTGATCAGCCGCTTGAGGCCGAACGGCCAAGTGGACAAACTAGTAGCCAGAAGGTCACTGGTTCGAGAGTTTCGCGAAAGGCGCACTGCCAATGATTCCCATTAGGGCTTTCCAGTATAGATTAGTTCTACCTCCTGGAGGGAATCTCGATAGAAGCTCACCAGACCTCCTCACACAGCTATCAGGCTTTTTGTTTGTGGGCACACCCCATCCACCGACGTTTTCTTGTTTTGAGCAGTCTTCAGTTGCCTTGTTCAACGGCCTTTCTCTCCATTGGCGCATATATGTAGACGGAAGAAGGTTAAACTATCGCGTTACTACTCATCCCGCTTGGCTACCAGGTGGACTGTTATTCTGAATACCAAATCGGATCACTGTTCTAAGACACTTCGTGGGTTTCCAGGTGGAAAGAAAGATAATGTGCGGTTTCAGTTTTACTTGCGTGAGTTTCCAGTATTACTTGGTGTCAGTGTCCCCTCGCACCTAGCTACTAAACCTGGCTGCATATTTTAGCTCTTCTTACAGTCTGCTTGTTTGATTTCGAACTGTTAAGATTGCAAACATTTTCGTCGGTATGTGAGGGTTGAAAATGGAGGGTAACCACTTTTGAGCTCGTTTTACTTCGGTATTTGTCAGATTTTGCAATTGCTCGAGGTCTTTCTGGAAAAACTGTCGTATTCTCGGTTTTGTTAAGAGATTTGTAAAGTTTATAGTCAAATTCATCCCATAGATTACCTCATACTGAGGAAAAGCCAAGAAGAGGTGTACAGATGTCTGTGATTCTGGTTGGAACAAATCGATACGGTGCGTCTAATTGATCACTAAGAGGGACTTGAACCTGCGACTTTCTGTTTGGTGGTCAAATGGTTAAGTTTTCGAGACCTCCCATTGGAGTCTCCTGAGATGTTCACAACTGATGACTCCCAACAAAGACGAAACACCCGCACAGCGTCTCTCGGCTTCTCAGCATATATTGGCTTCACTTACATGATGAAACCTCCACCCAGAACTATCGTGGAAGATAACGATGGAGAAAAGATCTTTTTGTGTTTCGAAAACTCTCCAAACGATTTGTGGTACAACACCGAAAGCCACTGAGTTTGGTTTTCCACAGCGCGTTGAGGCTAACACTGCTGAACATTGTTTCACCTGTATAAACATATATTTCTCCACGCTGGCAACTGGTATACTAATTAACGCGATCGGTGAACTGACCAAGTGACTTCCACACAGAATGACCGATATTTCCCGGTGTTAGATTTAATACATATGGATTCGACTGTGGCCATTGATTTATTCCCTAAACTTGACCATTTGAGTCTTTTGCATGTGTATTCATGTGCCAAACAGACTGGAACTGGTTGTCCGGTTTTGTAGGCTTATAGTTGGGTCGATCGGCAGTCATGTGACCCGAAAGCTGAGCTTTTTGAACACTCACCCATCAGCTGTGTTTCGAATAGACTGTGACCTTGACCGTCTCGCGTTTCCTGCTGTCACGTGTGCTCGCTTGCTGCTGCGGTGGTTCGTTGTTTGAATGACTGGCACCATTCATGTGTTCTGGGTTCTGTGTGCTTGCTTGGAGCAATGCGGAGCGATTGAGTTCAGATCAAAGCGGCGGCTGAACAATAACTTTGTCACTTGCAAGATTTGTGACGTGATTCTTCTCAAAGTGGCGGCTGAACAATAACTTTGTCACTTGCAAGATTTGTGACCTTCGTGATTCTTCTTTGTGCCACAAGACAAGACATCCATCGATAGCTGCACCATTTCCAACTTCCTAAGCAGATAGCTTGTTTGAGTCAAATCACTTGATATGGTTCTTTCCCAGACTTTTATCGACCTGAATGCAAATGGTTTATGGGCTAAATCCCACTTAACCTCGAGAAGGACCGCCATTTTTGTCATTGGTCCTTGCCGCTGTCGACAAATTGACAAGAGTTTTGGTTTCTACTTGACCAGTTTCAGACGTAATGCACTACACACCAAGTTGCTGAAAACCACCCTTCGACAACCGGTTTCGCCCTTCAAACTTATCAGGTAGATTGCAGCTGTCTTGATTCCCCACTGAACCTAGATAAGACGAAATTTGCCTTCATTTACGCAGAAATTTTGTTTTGCCAGGAGACTCTGCTGAAATCACCTGAACCTGTCGTGTATGATGTGCTGTTTCAACTGACTTTCCTACGCAAGGTTGCCTCATGTTTCATCTGGTACGTTATTCGAAATGCGAATGTGTGTAAAGTATACGCAATTATTCAGTTTTAATAAAATGGCGCGCGCCTTTGAAGAATCAAAACTCGATGTCTGTGAGCAGACTACCAGGAAGTATTTCCAGGTTAAACGGGATTTGAAAAGACGTAAGACACTACTCATGTGGTCGCTGAAAACTTTTGGACTGTCGTACCAAAAGAAACACGAGGCAGCCTTGTGCAGCACGTTTACTTGAAAGAAACCATTTTAAACGAGGGATTCAGTTGGATTCAAATGAGTCTCCATGCAAAACCTAATTCGTGTGCAAATAAGAGTATAGTCGGTAGATGATCAATTTCCGAACATTCCTCTTGGTGCAATGAGTCCGGTTGGTGCACATCAAAGAAAGGAAGCAATTTCTCACAGGTTGATAGCGAAACGGTGATCGTTTTTTATGGAGGACCTGAACACTGCTATGAACCGCCGGTGTGTGGTCTAGATGTGTTCGGATCCCAAACTCCTCAAACTTTCCAATGAGGATGTACTCACTTGGTGAGTAACACTGGGATGGAAAGTCCCAGTTGACTTCGATTTCGGAGATCAACTTCACCAGGAACTCACTGTGCATAAGTAACGTGAAGCGTTTGAGGTGTCATGTTTCCTGACGTACCGCTTCTCTGTCAGAAGAGGTACCTGTGCGTCATTCCAGAATGCTTCCTCGGTGACGGTGTTTTCTCCTAGGGTCGGACGATCTATAATTTTCCCGCCCTCCGTTAATGGAATTTTATCTGTACCAAGATGTTTTTAGGCTTTTTATGAGAGCGATATCGAATTTTTCATTCTGTCCGCAATGAATGTTCCAGAAAATCAATATTTCCGCACATCCGTGATTTAAACTTAATAGTGCAACCCAGTGGAGGCGGTCGTTAGCACGCATTTCTGGATCGCAAAAGAAACTGGCGTTTTGTTTACTCAACTAAATCCATACGTACGTGTGTATATATATGATTACTATAACGTCCAATGACAAAATGGTTCTCCCTTTAAAACAAAGCAGACGGTGAAGAATAGCGCGATTTGGAAAAGCATTGATTTGTCGTGCTTTGCTCTACCACATCCTCCAACTGTACTACCTTCAATCGATATTTCAAATCGTTTGTGTACGTATTCGAGGTTGACTCATTTCTAGTCAGAACGCTTATTGATTTGATGGGTTGTTCATACGACAAATAAGAAGATCCGTGGGATATGGCAGTATATTTTCATGCAGGAGACGACGCACAAGATTGCTGGAAATTCCTCGACAGCCCATGACCCTTCTTGTGCTTCGTTCTTGAATCTCCGTCAACCTTTTGTCGTGTCGTACCAACTGAATCATGAGGCGACCTGTGTGCAGCAAATTCAGTTGGAGGACATCAAAAACGAGAGATTCACTTGAGTCTCCCGTGAAAACCGAAGTGATTTGCAAATGAGTGTATTTCTCGAAAACAGTGCAATTTGGGTTCAAGTAGATCATAAGTTTGACGGAACTCGAATATCGTGCCAAGTGAATCATGAGGCTGCCTGTGTGCAGCACATTCAGTTGTAGAATATCACAAACGAGAGATTCATTTGAGTCTTTCGTGAAAACCAAAGTGATTTGCAAATGAGTGTATTTCTCGACAAGCAAATCTCCCTTGATCCTGCTGTAGCCTGATTTAATATGTTCACTTATGGTTTACGTCCATCTAAGGGGAACGTGACAAGTGACCGGTCTGACAGCAATTTTGTTTTTTATTGTGTCCTTCAGATGATGATTGAGCTATGCACGAATGCCATTTCGTCCGGTAAGTGGAATCAATCTATGTCGAATAACTGAGAACACTCTCGGCTGTTTTATTCGAATTGGAAATCATTAGAAATTGACGAATCATAAAAACTTATGACGAGATTCGAACCCGCAACTTTCCGCCTGATCAAAATCAGCTGATCATCAGTGTGAATAACTGATATTTGGAGATGATATGGCTTCACTCATCATTCGGTTGTTGGCTTACTCCGCAAGAGACTACGTCTTAGATGGAAAGTGCACTCGTCGTATGAATTATACTCTTACAATCTACTTATATTAGGATAGTAGTATATAAGTATCTTGAGTTTTTCAATAGTGAATTTGTTCTCTAATTGAAGCTATTCTGCTCCGAAAAGCTAAAAGGTTAATTCCTCAACTCAAGCCGATTGGTCATAAGTTCGAATCCACTCTGGAGATTCGTCTGATGCGCACTTTCGACGTGTGTCGATTAAGGTTAAAAAAGCCGGAAAGTGCTTATCGGCATAAACTGCCTTCGTTCGCATGACGAGATCCCCACCGGAATCGTCCGAACACTGGCGTCAAGTCTGAGAAAAGATAACTCAATAAAAGGACAGAGCAATAGACTACAGAAAGAGCTGTACTCAATGTGCTTTGAATATTGAAAACTAAAAAGCAGACTAGGCTGTGTGGGTCTATTCCTCCGAGCAGAAGACTCTCCTCAAAGGAAGCACTTTGACCTGGTCCAACGGCCGATTCCCATGGAGTGACCATCGATCAGCAATCAAATCCAAACTCGGTTTTTCCAAGTTGTGATTGTCAGCCAAGTGCTTAATCGGTTTTATTTATTGAAGGTCTTGAAAAAATTACTTCAGTGACGTCAGCAGTTCTCAAATAACTAATCGATGGCGTAGTCAACCAATAATCTGATAGAACTGGAGATCTTCATTAGTTTAACACAACTCAAGAGCACTTGGGTGGTTAATTTAACTCACCGTTGTTGGAGAATTGATTCGATTCGTGGATTGTGTGGTAGACATTACAAAACTTTTATTTTTTGGGGCGGAATTGTTGCGGGAAAATACGACAGCTTTCGTGAATTTCTTGGCTAATATTACCGTTTTGAAGTCACAATCTAACGAGCTGACTGTAGCCAATAGAGGGCAGATGAACGATAGTCGTGAAACAGTTGTCTCAGAGGGAAATTTGATCGAACTGGAATGTACGTCGCTATCATCAACCGTCCTGTTTCCAACTCCAACGCTTCCAGTGGTGTTGCGACACCCAGGCACTTACGACCCGATTGATAAAACTGCAGGACGGACGACGTGTCTTCTGGGCTGCAATTTTCTTGAAAAGGGTACTCGCACTGGGACGAGAACGTCCCGTCTTTGCACATTCTTAGGGGTTTTACCGGTCCTCTCAAGCACCGGATGTCAAACAGAACAGTGGCGCCAATCAAATCAGGGTGAACTATTCACGTCGGTCCAGAACAAAAGTTGGCTCGACGAAGTGTGCACGCCGACCATGAAGGCTGGTGGATACTGAAGGCTGGAAAGATGGAAGAAACCCAAGAAAGCGCAAGGATTACTTCAGCTGATCCTGGCTGCCTGTTGGCGAAAACAACAAGGATCAATATTAGATTGTCATCTTGAGGAAATGAAGATATCTCCACCACCCTGCCGAGCACTCTGAGCAGCGATTTTATTTGCCAACTTCTGCCACTGAATAGGATCCAGGAGCCGAGGTAGAACCCTAGAAGTTGAACCTGGAACCCCTTGCGACTCCGGAGGCTTATGAGTGCACATGGTCTCTCAAGCGCCACCGAAATACTAATCCTTCCAATCTCATAGTCATCAGTAAATACTTGTCTGGTGTGTCTGGGCGTGCGAGAAATCCTCTAGGTTAAAACTGGTGTCCGACAAAGATGTCCACTATCTCCATTCCCGTATACTTTCAAGATCGATCAGATAATGAGACGAATGCCGGAAGGGTTGGAATAGATATTGACGAAAACTTTGTCTGTCTGGAATATGGAGACGATATCGTTCCCTTCTCCCAGATGGAGAAGGAAGCGCAGTTGTTCCTGGACGAATTGACGGCACTCATCCAGTCCTTTGGTGTGCGCTCCTCACTCACAAAATGCTTCTGGACATGCAGTCACTGAACACGCCACTTACAAGTCCTGAGTGTAGTTCGATAGATGAGGTCTATCAGAAAAGTCAGATTCTTGAAAGTAACTTCAGAACACCCGGAACATACTGCTCCACCAAACTCTCAACAGGAAAACCGGCAAGCAGCCAGGCCAGTCAGTCATTCAATCAATTCAGCAAAAGCTGATGAGTGTTCATGCACGCCACAAAAGCACGACCGAATGTGATCAGTGTTCGGGCATTTCACATAAGCACGATCGATGTTGACCGGTGCTTACTAACGCCTATCAGACAGGTTGGATCAATGTCAGAAAGTCCCCTTTAGGTATCGTGGGTGTAAGGTCATGCTTGTGGACGTGCAGTCACTGAACACGCCCCTTACAATCCAGGGAGAGGTACTGGAAGTTGTGGAGCGTTTTACGTGTCTTGGAAGGTGTATTGGTTCTGATTGTAGTGTGACAGATGAAATGAATGCACGAATCTGCAACGCTTGGGTTTTGTTTTCTAATTTGGGACGCCTATGTCGTCTGAGTGGTTTACCCCTGAATCTCAAGGGAAATGTGTATCAAGCTACCGTGCGGGCTGTTTTGTTGTATGGCCGTGAGACATGGTTCGATCGATAATCGTCGTCTCAAGACCATAGTTCGTGAGAGTTGGTGTCGGTGAATCCCTAATAAGGCAGTTAGAAAGCGAGTTCTCGGTTGTGCAACGGGTACTTATATTGAAGAATGTGTCCAGCACCGGGAGCTGCGTTGGTTTGACCATTTATCGCGTATGTCGAACCATCTTTTGCCGAAGCGAATGTTGTTCTTCGTGCCCGATTCAGAGTGGCGGAAGCAGAAAAGAGGCCAACTCTTGCTCTGGCAGAGGGGTGTGAAAAAACTTACGAAAAGTTTTAGCGTTGTGGATGCGAATCGCCTTCCGGGATGGGGGCCACGTGATCCTCCATGCGCCTGGTTGGGGACGCTGCGGGATACGACTGCTAATCAATGTCTATGGCATCCTTGTTGTCAGTCCTTATCTGAAGTACATGAATGAAAGTCTGGAGGAATAACTGTGGTAAGGTTATCACTAAGCCTTTCCCCGTTCTTCACAATAAGGCTTTCAAATAAATCACAGCTGTACGGTAGCGAAGCATCGGTGTTGAACGCTGACGTCGATGGCGACGATGACGGTTCCCATTTTACCACCCAATCGATTTGAGTGAGAACCAACTGAAGAATTTGGTCTCGACGAAGAACAGATACGCACATGATGTCTGGATATTCAAGAGTGTACTTACATCCAGATTTGGCCTGTATCAGCTGAGCAGACAGTTCGTTTTTCCACCGACCAAACAATTACCAAATACACTCATGTTTGTCGCCATTCGCACTCTGAGGAATTCGCGTTTTGTTCTGTCTACCTGGACCGTTGCTCCGCACTGTACGAATCAGGTCTTAACATTGTCATGCCTCAGGGAAACTCGCCATTTTCAGCACGTCCAAACAGTTCGCAAAACCACGCTCATTGTTTTAATCATTGAAAGCTGGGCGGGTTTAGTGCTGTGAATTCATCCATGATGAAAGTTTGAAACGACCTGGATTCAAAATGATCTCACTCCCCAAGGTTAGGGACAATACTTTTGAAGAAAACTGTCAACTGCACGCACCTGAATAGTTTGGATGAGACCAGGTTAGTTGTTAACGTAAAACTCGGCGCAGTGACTATTTGCACTCCAAATACGGTTGGAAAATGGGAGAAAAATTTACTAATGTATGCATCAGTCTATTGATTTTTCATTTCAACAGGTAGCTGTCGACGAAGTCCCTTCTGGCCCGGGTAGTGTTTGCATTTCCCTCGCCGATGAACAATTCACGCAAAAAAAAACAGTTGTCGACACACGGTAAATTAAGGCGAGGTTTTGGAATTTCCCAGAACAGATTTCCCAATTGTAGGTGAAGTTGATTTATGCCAAACAGCATAGCGCGGCTCTAAAGTTTTTCCTGTCTAAATTAAGGTTAGTCATAGAGAGTTTCGAACTTTCCGGCAGCCAGTGGTTGTACGCTAAACCTTTTGGCCACAGTTTGATTAGCTCTTATTTAAAGAGGACACAGCGCCGCTCATCAATCGATTACATCACGTGGTTATGCACCGACAGTTTGTTGGATCTTCAGTCACGTGTCCAAGGTCACGGTCTGTCATCTGCCATCCAATGCAAGTCTCCAGTCCACTGGAAAACTCCACAGTTTGTAACCGCTGCAAGGCATGCTTGGGCTCAAAAGAGTGCAAGGCAAGGCAGTGGTGTCTGGCCGGAAACGCCAGTGAATTTAATTTTTAAGCAATAATCCGCCAACCATAGAATTTAAAAAAATCGCCAATCTGGGAGTTCTGATCAGCTAAGTTTCGTTTACATTCATTACCTTGAAATATCAGGTTGGTTTGAGACCAAATTACAGAGGCTGTTTGAAGAAGAACAAATATCTGGGCTTTTGCAAATGTACCGGCTTAATAGAACGTCACAATGTCCCCCAGGGAGATTCGGTTCGTTCGCTTTGAAGTTTTGACGTCACATCGACTTGAATATGGAAATTATTCTGGAAAAAAGACTACCGCCAAAGTTTGACAGACGCAGACCTCCGTGTCTAACAGTGTTCTATCGGTTTGCGGCTTTGCGGAAACGCTTTGTTTTTATTCCCCGCCCAACAACCGACACACATGTGCAAAGTTTATTTTACGCGCGAGGCAGTTCTACTGAGAACTGGAACTCGGTGTGCATCGATGCAGAGCTTCGGAGAATTTGAAAATGTTTCCTTGATGAGGTTGCATCTGCATTTTCTCAATAAAATTGGTGTTTTTTTTTATCAACTTTTGGGGTGAAGGGGGGGGATCCTTGATGAGGTTGCATCTGCATTTTCGTCAATAAAATGGTGTTTTTTTTATCAACTTTTGGGGTGAGAGGGGGGGAGTGAGAATTCCATCCCAAATTTTCGGTGGCCGAGCATGTTAGCCATGCACGCAAGGCGGAAGAATATACTAAATTTCAGATCTCGTTATCTTGATAATTCGGAAATAAGCGATTTATGACTAGCTGTGCTCACACGGGAACCGCTTTCCGCAATCAGTTGTCCTCTGGAACAGCAAAGCATATCGTGAATTTCAAAATTCAAGAACTATCGCGCGCTTTCTCGTTCCCTTAATTGGTAAGTCAGTTGTGAACTTTTTCAAAGACATCTGCTGTAAATGGGTAAGTAAAGTAAGGCTTTGTTAAAAAGAATTCATCCGTTGAACCTAATTCTTTGAAGCATGGTTCGATAGCCTGGGACATTCAAAGTGAGTTGCTTCCCGTTGAGGAACAACTCAACAACCGCAAGAAACCCTCCGACGAAGAACAGGAATGCTAAAAGTACATCCTTTTGGGAAACGTGTTCTCTCTTGGCGTGTGCATCAAACATGTGTGAGCACTGTTGGGCAGATGTGAGTCCACAAGTTGACAGCGTTTTTAAATGTGTACAAGTGATAACACCTGGTTCAAGTGCAATTGTCTGGTAGAAGAGATTCTTTGAGTTGCGCTCTTCCATCTCGTCTTCTACATCGAACAGAACCGTCTGGATTCAGTAGCCCGTTCAAGATGCAAAGATGTACTGAAGCTTAGTTGGAAATCTCAGTGTCAACGAATCCCAAAAGCCGCGTGGCTCTTCCATTTAGGCAGCCATATTTCGAAGGACCACTAATCACGTGATCAGGCCATGCGAGGTTTGCTTTCGAAAGATGACCTGCGACATGTCCTATCTAAGTGCGAGTTAATCACACTGCTGGTGGTCAAGTGTTCAGCCACTAGACGAATGATCGCTGGTTCGAATTCTGTGGGGTGTGCTCCGCTGATGACTCCCAACAAGAATGAAGCAGCTGAACGGTGCTTCGCGGATTTCCAGCATGGAATGGCTGCTTTTTGCGGAGGTTTTCAAACCAGTCAACATAATCCAGTGTCTTGAAGCACAGCGTTGGATACGCCGTAAAAAATCAGTTGGCCAGTTGCCGAATTCCGAAGTAACTCAACTAAGCTCAATTGAAGCTGAAACACCAGGGCAGCCCATATTTCGAAAAACTGTAAAGTAGCGTTAAGGTCTCTGCGAATTACGGTACAACGAATCTCAAAGCTCAGACGCAAGCGCGTCGTTTGCCACGGCCGTAAATTTCCGAGCACAAACATATGCAACTGGATTCGTACAACCTGGAGGCGCGCATACCTGTGTAGGACTGTAGGACCTGCCGTCCAATGGAGTCCAAACAAGTCGCTACTCACATTTCATCAGTAGTACCTATTGGCATCCGACCACTGGAACCTCCGTAATAGCTAGTTATTAGAAGGAGGTGGTGTACTCAGCCGACTTTCCAGTTTCGAGAAATCAACGGACTAGGCAGGGGCCCCAGCGCAAAAGAACTTCGGTTAGTGTCGACAGACGTGCTTAGAACGGCTAGTGGCATCCCCACGCCTGCCCGCTGATTAAAATAGAATGCACATCGGCAAGAGTGGCTTATACTTAGCACCACAATCCACTTTACGCCAACCGCACCTGGTTTACCTGGCGCACAATGGTTTAAACCCCGCTGCCCATCGTATTTGCTTCGGATGCCAGCCGGAAATCACATTATATAATATTTTATATGCATATAATGTTACTACGATATAGTACTATTGGTTGGCGTTTTCCGGCGGAATCGACAAACATACTATCATGCAAACTCTCTTCTAGAGTAGACTACCTACCTATATATTCGATTCTTTTTTCTCTCAGGATCCAGACAGTAATCAGTAGTCTAGCAATTACAGAACGTGACAGCTTACCAATAACCAGTCAACTACATCCAACAATGAATGAATGGTAGGATCCCAAAACGTTTACCCGAAAGAGACATAATCGAGTGAGGATAGATCGGGTCGGTCACGTGACCGCTGGTCGACAAATTCAAACTGCCGACTGCAACGCGACGCGCAGCTGCTAATCGATTAACTGGGTGCTGGAGAAAGGAAGAACTCCTCTGCATTTGGAGTCATTTACTGGAAAACACGAACTAAGCCGCTATACACTATCAGACATGAAAAAGAGGTTCTGGAAAGTGAACATTTTCAGAAGTCTTCTTGAACTGTCCCGAATGTTTTTTGAATGCTAGGCAACAATAAACAAACATCGCAGAGCGGGTCAAAATCAACCTTCCATCAAATTCTGGATCAATTATTACTCATATGTCACATCAGTAGTATACACCGCTAAACCAGTGATTCAGCACTGAATCTTCGGGATGAAAGCAATAAAAAATATTGGTGCGTCAGATTTTAAACACACAAACTGCTTTCAATCTGACGTCGATAACAAAACTTTTGAACTTTTAGATCTGTAAAAGTTATAGGGCAACATTTTTATCGTTCTTTTATTAGGAAACCACGCAGCACACTGTTTGTAAAGTTGCAAAAAATTGTTTGAAAGCTTAAGATTGGTTTCGCCCTTCTTGGAGCTCATTGGGTAGGCGAAGTCCCCGAGGTTCTGTCAAACTTAGGCCCCACTTGGATCTAAGTTGAACATATGAGGCGGCCTGGTGCAGCACATTCAGTTGCATTGATACATCCTATCTGATTAAGTTGAGTCTCCCGTCGAAAGAGGATTTGTGTACAAATGAGAGTACTTGTCAGAAACGATACATGACTCTAGCTAATTACTGCAGTTTATTCACCGTCTGCTAAATGTAGTTTTACTGCGATAGCCCACACACGTACAGATGTCAAGTGGGATGGGCTTGGCAGGACTAAAAAAGCAACTAACTGCCAGCTAAGTTTATTTTCACTAATGAGTCAGCTGAGGCGGGAAAGTTCTCATTCACCGGAATAAATTTTCTAAAAACAGCTGGTGGTCTCTAATCAGTCCATCGTTGAATCGTTGCCATCATCACATGACATGATGCTGTTTCTGATAGGATTTTTAGTTCTTTCCGACAAATTTAGGATGTAGCACCTACAGTTGCTTGCTTCATTTGTGTGTAGGGACGTTGAAGCTCCTGGAACTGAGCATTAGATCCTCGTCGTGATAAAAAATTCAGACTCGCAGCAGGACTGAACAAGCAGGCTCAAACTTCTACTTTGTCTTGTGAAGTCATTTCGATGACATTTCTGTTTGTTCGTTCGACGTTGAATGTTCTAACCTGTCCATCACTCAGTTCGCATCACTCAACCCTTAATACATGAAGGCACGCAGACGCGCGCACACACGCGCGCACGACGCACACACGACGCACACACGACGCACAGACGACGCATGCACGCAAGAATTCTATCGTTGGCATTTTTCGGAAGATTTCAGAGAATTCTGTCGAATCACGAAGAGCTGGTGTTATTAATGGGCTCACATTGTAGTGGGTCAAACGACATCAAAGGGCTGAATGACTACAATCGAGGTGGGAAAGCGGGCCACTAGTTTTGAATTGATACGCCATTTTGATTTTACCTCAGAAAGCAATTGGGAGCAAGTTTACTCATTTTATCTGGCGTACACCGCGTAAGTACACCACTCAATAGTTCAAGGTCGCTCACAACAATCTGAGGTTTTTGGTTGTTCCCTTGTAGCCTGATTGATAGCAAACAGCTTGTTCTGGCTCACTTACGAGCGAGTTTATCACGGACACGGTAAAGGGATGGGCCTTGTAAGGCTTCATCGAACCGAAATCAGCAAAGTGGTATTCTTACTGAAACCCATCAGCACTGCAGAGCCTCGGTCGGCACCGTCTGAGGGGCAAATCTCTCCTGATTACAAATCTCGACTGTCAGTCCGCCGAGTCACCGCGACGTAGCGTAAACGGAAAAGTTTGCATTCGTTCCCTTGCTGTTAGACCGACGATAATCGACCTGCTTGTGACAGCCTTCTGAAATAACTCATCTGAGCTGTACTCGCTAGCCATCTGCTGCTCACCAATCTGAACCGAGGCTTATGCCACACCTTGACAAAGGTGAGACGACTGCCTACGGCTGACTGAAAACTGCATGGAAAATAATGATGAACTGAGGTCATTCATGCGTACAGCACTAAGAAGCACCATTTTGGGCGCACTCTTGTTTCCCGGCCGTACTCAACGGTAACTCTGCATATGCGGTGGCATGCAGCCGCAATAAGTCAGCCAAACAACCCTTAGTGATCGCAGTATCTCTTCGCCCCTTACTCGATAATTTCGAGATGACTATCTCAGGTCTGCGCATTACCAGGTAGTCAAAGCTGTTCTGAAGTAACGTAACTGCATTAAGCTAAGGTCAAAAACCAGATCTCGACCTTTTTGTCAAAACTTGGCAAGATCAACAGCCACCTGATCAATTACCAACAGATATTTGTTATATCCACCGATTCGCCTATCTGTGGTATCTGCTGCTCACCCGCTTCAGTGCCTAGTGCCGGGAAAAAAGACTCACAGAAGGGAACACAACCGCTATATTCCGAACAAGCGAGTGAGAGAGCGTGAGTGTGTGCGAGTGCGAAAATTACAACGGTCTCAAGCTATTTATCGGAAGGACACTGTCTGAACTTGGTCCAATGCTGACGCACGCGGTCTGGCTGAGAGGCGCTGCATATTGCTGGGCCGTTGTCTAAACTTGATCAACGCTGACTCGCGCTGTCTGATACAAGGCTGTGACGCGCTGTATGTTGAGGGGGTGTTGTCTGTCTGGTTAACATGTTGCAGAGTTGAGAGTCTCGGTAGTTTGCGGCATTCAGTGGTTGCCTTCAGGAAGATGACCTTCCTGTTAATATTCTTTTGTCGGATTTTGGAACTTTCTGCCATCTTCAGGCTGAAAAATGGGTTGAAAATACGGTTAGTGAAGCTGTGATCAGTGTCTGTAGTCACGCTGGTCCAACTCCGCGAACGCAGTGTCCATTTTCAGGGCACCTGTACTTCTATTTGCCGTCCTGGCGCGAGCACGTCACAGTGGCTTCGCGCTATTTTCAACGGAGCTGCTATTCAGTGTACACGCAGGGGGTCTATTAGCCGCACAATGCTCTCAGCTGCAAAACCTTTGCGTATAGGGTAAAACCTCATGCGCAAGAATGTCGCATTTTGTTTTGTGTGTGTGCGCGCGCGCGCGCTCAAACCCACCTCATGCGCAAGAATGTCGCATTTTGTTGTGTGCGTGTGCGCGCGCGCTCAAACCAAAAACCATCCTAATCTATGTTCATATTTTTGCAGCCAACCAGATTTCATTGTCCATTGAAGCAGTAATACCCAGCATTGCGGAGACCCCAGGATGCCTAGATGGGGCTCAAAAGTTTAAAATGGTACTCTGAACTTTGTTGCCTGTCTGTTTTACTCTATCAGAGACACGGTGTTGCTTTCGAAAATTCAATTCCATCGTACGAGCAGACCCAAGACGGGTGTACTTTTAAACAGAACAAAGTACGCTCTGGTGATTACCGTTTTCACTGCTCAATTAAACAGAAACATCCGGTGTGGTGCGTGTGCTCTGTGGTGTAGGATCATATGACGGTTATTGAGTACAGCTCAAACAGCGTAGAAAAGTCGAGTTTGACAAAACAGATCATGGCAGGATGAAAAACGCTTGTCGCTGGATATCCGACGTATCCAGCTGTAATTCTTCAGCATTTCGTAAATCGACCGATGCTGAAGTCTGTGTGTCGAACCTGCAGAAAACTCTTGCGTGGCGAACGTCAGTCAGATCGCGTTGACAGGGAACAGAGGGAAATGCCAACTGACCGGTTACAGACTGTCTGACAGGGAAGCAAAACTCCCATTTGCATCCTATTTACAAAAACTGGGCATCCATCTTCTCTTGAACGCGTCTTCTTGAACTTTCCTGGATATTCGTTGACCCCAATCATTCATTGCCCAAATCCAAGCAAATTTTACACGGCGACTCCACCAATTCCGCAACAGATCTCCCCTTTTCAAGAGACTCAAAGCGGAATTCCACGAACAACGCATACTACTCGCGTGCCTCCCTATCAGAAGTATCACCGTTGCACTGGTACAAACGTACCATTTATGCTGTTGCCTAAGTGGCTAACCAGCTCAACGTTTCGCTTCACTACTCAGTATTGCTATATTGATCTGAATATCCATCTTCTCCGTGAGCGCGTCTTCCTGAACTTTCCTGGATATTCATTCACTGTTGCTCAAATGCAAGCAAATTCGACTCCACAAATTCCGTAATAGATCTCACTTTTCAAGATGCGCGAATCAGGTTAACGAGAAAACTTACTACGCGCATGCCTCATCAGTAGTACATTTCAGACCTTGTAGGTGTTTGCGAGGTGTTCACATTCACGTCACTGTCGTTCAAGCATTCGTCTTCCTGTTCTGACATCGCTGTTCTGGTGAGTCGACACCAAATTGGAGAAGCACTGAGCTCGAGCTTCCCTCTCATTAGAGCCCACAAAACGCGTCGGGGTTTGAACCCCGGACATCTGACTTGCGAGGTGAGCATGTTACTACTACTCCACCGGCGCAGGCTGAGTTTTCACGTCTGAACAGGTGAACGTGTTCAAACTTGAGTGATATGACTGTGAACTACAAACACCTAGATACTACCTACAAACTACATTTTAAAAATTGCCCAGCAGATTCCAAGCGTTCGTGGTGCTACCTGACTGGAACATCCTAACAGACGACGGGTGAATCGACCGTTACAATCAGGACCATTACTGAGTAGTGTTTCAGTAAGTCACACCTTCAAGCGTGCACAAAATCGCCGGGCACATCCAGCGTAGAACAGTGGTAACGTGCTGGCCTCACAAGTCCGAGGTTCGAACCCCGGGACGTACAGCTGATGAGGTCCAATGGAGGCGAAACTCGAGCCCAGTGCCTCCCACATTTGATGTGAACTCGCCAGAAAAAAATCAGCACAGGAAGACGACGGGTCAAATGGGACTGATATGAATGTAAACATATCAAGTGGTTCTATGCTTTCAGGGGCCGAACCTTATACATTTCATCAAAATGTCACGTGATAGCGAATAAATGTTTCTGCCAAAAATGCTCACGATCAATGTTCGATGTCAGCAAAATTCATAAATATTCCTATGGAAACAACAGCTTTAATTTGTTCCCCCCAAAACAGCGATGTTCACACCAATGAGAAGTAACTACCGAAAATACGGGAACTGTGTTGATAAGCTTGTTCCTGCCTTCACTGAGCGCGGATTTACTGATCGGAAGGTCCGTGGTTCGAACCCGACCTCTTTCTATCGACTTCCCCTGTTTGGGCTTGGGCGACCTGGCAGTATCCCAGCCCTCGTGCTTCCTTCTGGTGTCATGGCAGTTAGGCACCCAAAGGGTGTTACAGCTGAACGACTGTCTATTGTAGAAGATATTTAGAACTCAGACATTTCAATCACCGTTCTCCAAAGACTAATTTGACAGATGCATATTTTTTTTACTCAATTCCATCAATCATAACTGTTGAAAACGTGCATTTTTCTTGTGGCAGGCTGATCGGTTCGGTCGGTTACGCTATCCTGTCGCAATTCATTTCAGACTGATGTGTGCAGAAAACCAAAGATGTTGAGCAAACAAAAATGGAGTAGAATCGTTTTCGTTGGGTGACGTCATTCCCAAAAATGTTTGGCAAGTAAACATACACCGGGAAGCCTTCAAGAGCTTTCTTATCCCGGAATGGAGGTCGACGTCAGAAAGAAGTTCCGTAGAAGCCATTTTAGACTTCCATAGGTCGACCGACCAGTTGCATCATTCTTCCGGCCGATGTCTAGTGAAACAATCAGGAAGGTCAGATTCCTGAAAGTAACCTCAGAACGCCCGGAACCTACTGCTCCACCAAAATCTCAACAGGTAAGCCGGCAAGCATCCAGGCCAGTCAATCATTCAATCAATTCAGCAAAACTTAATGAGTGTTCATGCACGCCACAGAAGCACGATCGAATGTGATCAGCGTTCAGGCATTTGATAGAGGCACGATCGATGTTGATGGGTGTTCACTGACGCCTATCAGACAGGCTGAATCAATGTCAGATGGTCCCCTTTAAATAGCGTGGGGGCGATTTTAACTTTTGCTCGCGCACGCGCTCGTTCGTAATATAGCTGTCATGTTCCCTTCTGTGAGTCTTTTTTCCGGCAACTAGGCATTGGAGCGGGTCAGCAGCAGATACCACAGATTGACGAAACAGCAGGTATAACAGAAATCAAATTAGGTTATCAGAGGACTTGCCGAATATGGAAGGTGCAGACTCTACGGACGAAATAATTGACGTGAAAAGCGTATCATTCTGCACCAATGCTTTCTTGGTATCTGGGCCCACAGGGGATGTCATGAGTGAGGCTGATAGACGCTAACGGTCGGTCCATCAAGCCGAGGGATGGAGAACCAAACGCAAAGTTCAGATAGTTTTGACTGGAAAAAAACCTTCATTAGGTGCTTTTCTCTTTACGTTCTATGTGCTGCATCGGATGTGAACGTGGGAAAGGAAAAGCGAATTCCCTCTTGTCGCCGGCTGAAAACATAAACTAAAGGGGTTACAAACTATAGAACACGTCAACAAAATTCCCATTTGCACAGAGTTTTTCAAAAAGTCAACATTTTCACGCCCCGTTCTGACGTTGTTTGGACAAACGTTGTGGAATGGTCCGATAACCTCCAAGTCACTCTACCGTCACATTCAGGGGCAGCGCCTCAAACTACTCGGCCAGGAGCTAGTCGCCCGTCTTATCAGTAGTATATACCGGTACTTTGGTATTCTTAGTAAACCTTACCAATGGATTTTCTCAGTATCCTAAATCATTTTCCTAATGCATCGCCACACCATTTTCATCAGTTGGATATACGTAGTAATGAGTACTTATCAGTATACCACAGGTTTACCTTGCTCCCCCCATCCAATATAGGTCAGATGCTCGTGACAACAGCACACATCTATTGCTTGGTGGACCATAGCATCAGCTCTGGATGATGGTACCAATAACGAGGGATCGTTCGAGCCTTTGAACAGATGTAGTCAGGTGCCTGATCTGCATTCAGGTAAATCATCTTGACATCAAGGCCTTCCTCTTTTCTAGATAGCCATGCCACGCATGACGGGATCGCAGCAATCACAGCGGGTTTCCTACTCAGGTAACCATCGCTTTAGGGGTACTATGACCAACCGACAAGCGAACTAGGGAATCCACAAGAAGATCAGTTCTCTGTGTTTCTATGCTCACTCCACTACTTTGAAGAAGAATGTATTCATTGAACAGCCGCTTCTAAGAAGAAATCGCCAGCTTGATAATCGGTGACCCGTTAAATTTGGCAGTTAGTAAGGAGATTTCGAGGTTCCAAATCTGGGTTTGGTCTTGCAAGTAAATTTAGTGTATGCCAAGAAGCAACACACAGTTGCTGAGCCTTAAGAAGGGCAAAAACGGAAGAAGAGCTTTCAGCAACCTTATGAGTAGTATGTTGTGTCGGTTCAATATATCATGAATATCGCATCAACTAACACACGATGCGGCCTGGTGCAGCACATTCAGTTTAAGGAGAACACGTTAAACGAGAGGTTCAGCTAGGTTCCAGGTGAGTTCCCTGTCAAAACCAAATTGGTATGCAAATAATTGTACTTCGCTAATTTCGTACAACTTGGGTTTGAGCAGAACGTGAGGTTGACGGAAACTCACGGACTGCACCTACCGGAGGAGTCCCAAGAATGGTGAAGCCGGTCCTGAGCTGTCGGAGCGTTATCAGCGACTTTATGAGTAGTGCATTACATCTGAGTGTATAATTCGGACTACACAGCTGTCCGGTGTGAGCCGAAGCGATCTGGTCCTTACAAGCTCTGTGCGTCTCCCAATGTTCAAAGTTCGTGTGGCGGTCGGACTTATTCTTCGATCTTTCATCTTCACAAAAGTATATAGAGGTCGGGAAACCAACCACATTGCTCAAGAGTGAATACCACCCGTTCAGAGAGGATGCTTAAGGTGTGTACAGCATGCGCTGGTGGACTAGAGTCACACCTCACATGTTAGACGTCCGGTGTTCAAACGGTCAAGGATGAACACAGATAGGAGTGAAATTCGAATCCCTACTCCATTTGATGTGGACTCGACCGGAATAGTTGCACCAGAATGGAAGATGTACTGAATTCCACAAAACCCGAAACGAAAGAGTCCTCGCTGGTGTTTATCACCTCAGGATAGGTCGATTACACTGCTCAATGTCCTATTTCTGGTTTTCAGTTTCCAGAAATAGACACAGCTAGAATAAATGTTCTCTTCTATCTCCATCAGCCAAGTAAAACAGTGCTGCTGTTCCGGTATGGCTAGAATACTCTTTTTGTCGGTGACGACATCACCTTGTCACATTTGCATTTCTGGCTCTACGTCATACTGTGTGACACTTAAAGAAATCAGGTTTCTAAAAATAGTGGGGAGAAGTTAGGTGTTGCGTTTCAGTCGGTCGCAGTTTGGTCAATCGATGTGTGGAATCTCGTTTCAATCAACGCACGATCCAGTTTTGGACTTTGCCAACTTGGATGAATAAAAAACGGACCAACAGCTTGCGCCTTTTCGTATTCTAAATTTTGTTCCGTCATATGGGTTTCTAGTGTATTATTCTTTTTTAGGTCACAATAGGTCTGTGTCATTTCATCCTCCGAAGCCTGCGTTCAAGCTGACGCCCAACCCCTCCTCAACGAGGACATCCATGAAAGGAACTACTCACAAGTTTTCTGAAGACTCTTCGACAGCCCACGACCAGTTTTGCCCTTCCACTTCGGGCTCATCAGGTAGGCGCAGTCCCCGAGTTTCCGTCAACCTTATGAACTACTTGAACACAAGTGGCATGAAATTCGAGAATCATACACTTACCTGCTCACCTGGAACCCAGCTGTCGCTCTCGTTCATGATGTTCTCATTCAACTGAATATGCTGCACCAAACCGTCTTATGTTTCGGTTAGTACGATCTTTCCGTTCCGTCTCTTGTCAGTTTATCGATCAGTCTGTTGCCCCTGCTAGTAGCAACCAGTAAAACAATATTTTGTCGCTCCTTGGGGTAATTGTTAGCTTAGCCAGTACAAAATATGTTGTTTAGATAAACCGTTTGGCAATCCCGAATGTCTACACAGACCGTGTTTGTCCAACCCATCATGTTCGATTCGCAGAATGAAACAAAATCTTTGGTAAATGTTGACACTTGGAAAAATAGTGTACTGAATTCATCTTCGTCATTCGACCAAAAGCCGGAAACTGTTCCAAACATAGTATTCAGTCGGGTGGATGTATACCTCTCTATGAGAAATGACCCGATCTGGACAGGGGATAGAAGATAATCCCACACGAACGAATACTACTGATAAAGTTGCTGAAATCCATTTTGCACCGCGGGTTTCGGCGTTTCTCTTCAGACACAGTCTCGTCATTTCCCTGGGCCTTATGTTCTACCAGAACTCAAATATATATGTGTTCCAAAACTAGTTTGGTTTTAAAAGGCGACAGTACAGAATCCCACCTGAATCTCTCGTTTAACATTTGATTGAATACAAACTGGATAGTATCGGACATGATCATGAGCACGGTGAACAACATCGGAGTTGAATCTCACCTTTAGTTCTTTTCACACACTTTTGCGAAAGTCAGTTTTGTGCGGTAATAAAACAGCATCGGTGGGGCAGTTGTCTGACATCTTTACGAACAAGCTGTGGCCTTGAAACAAGATTATCATCAGGTTTCGTTGCTCCATCGGTTCTCCTCGCACAACCCGTTAATATCTACTTTTTAAATGTATATCCTGATACTTAACTTTGAACGACGCTTAGGTTCGACAATCCCAAATATCAAAGGGAAGAGTTGAGCCCGAAATTCCATGGTAAGAAGTAAATGAATACATCAAACCTGAGTTGTCCTAGCTCGTAAGGTCAATAAGTGCACAGTTTGTCACTGAGGCCACCGTGCAGTGTCAACCTCCGCAAACCAAACAACAGCGAGCGGAGTGTTGGTTCAGTGTTGTGTTGGTTGCGTCATCCCTTCCAACGACAGTCTTGTGATTCTCTTTGGAAGTGCGATCAACTCATTAGAAAACAAGTCAGGGCAGACTCAGGACACGGGGCTCGAACATGCACGGGTAATTTCCAACCCATCATGTTCGATTCGCAGAATGAAACAAAATCTTTGGTAAATGTTGACACTTGGAAAAATAGTGTACTGAATTCATCTTCGTCATTCGACCAAAAGCCGGAAACTGTTCCAAACATAGTATTCAGTCGGGTGGATGTATACCTCTCTATGAGAAATGACCCGATCTGGACAGGGGATAGAAGATAATCCCACGCGAACGAATACTACTGATAAAGTTGCTGAAATCCATTTTGCACCGCGGGTTTCGGCGTTTCTCTTCAGACACAGTCTCGTCATTTCCCTGGGCCTTATGTTCTACCAGAACTCAAATATATATGTGTTCCAAAACTAGTTTGGTTTTAAAAGGCGACAGTACAGAATCCCACCTGAATCTCTCGTTTAACATTTGATTGAATACAAACTGGATAGTATCGGACATGATCATGAGCACGGTGAACAACATCGGAGTTGAATCTCACCTTTAGTTCTTTTCACACACTTTTGCGAAAGTCAGTTTTGTGCGGTAATAAAACAGCATCGGTGGGGCAGTTGTCTGACATCTTTACGAACAAGCTGTGGCCTTGAAACAAGATTATCATCAGGTTTCGTTGCTCCATCGGTTCTCCTCGCACATCCCGTTAATATCTACTTTTTAAATGTATATCCTGATACTTAACTTTGAACGACGCTTAGGTTCGACAATCCCAAATATCAAAGGGAAGAGTTGAGCCCGAAATTCCATGGTAAGAAGTAAATGAATACATCAAACCTGAGTTGTCCTAGCTCGTAAGGTCAATAAGTGCACAGTTTGTCACTGAGGCCACCGTGCAGTGTCAACCTCCGCAAACCAAACAACAGCGAGCGGAGTGTTGGTTCAGTGTTGTGTTGGTTGCGTCATCCCTTCCAACGACAGTCTTGTGATTCTCTTTGGAAGTGCGATCAACTCATTAGAAAACAAGTCAGGGCAGACTCAAGACACGGGCTCGAACATGCACGGGTAATTAGGTCACAGCTGCGCACATTCACACGCAGGCACGCAGGCACACAGACACTCAGACACTCAGAAACAGACTCGCAGACACACAGACTCGCAGACACAGACACACAGACACTCAGACACACAGATAGGCAGACACACAGACACACAGAAACGCGGACAAAAAGACACGCGGACAAAAAGACACGCGGACAAAAAGACATGTAGACAAAACGACACGCGGACAAAAAGACACGCAGACAAAAAGACAGGCAGACAAAAAGACATGCAGACAAAAAGATACGCAGACACGCATGTTGGACAGGAAGGCCTTTGCGGATAGAAATGAGCAAAATGAGTGGAGAGTCAGAGGCGAAGCAAGCACATGAGTGGGGAAATATCATGAGGTCAAGTGTCCCCTTCAACCTCCTATATGTGAACAGTGTTCATACCCATCGGTGGGAAATACGCATCTCAGGATATCTAGCACTGAGTGGTGTAGTCCGACAAATTTCATTGGATCAGAACAGATTTATCGACTTCTTTTCAAAATCAATTTCACCACCTAAGATGACACAGAGGAGGAACCACGAAACTGTTTATTTTCTGTAACTACACATTGACTGAAGCTGGTCGATTTGAACCACTTTTTGTGATACAGCATATATTGAAGCAAAGTTTCAGTGAGTTATAGGCAACTGCAGAATTTTGTAAAATGCGCACTCACACATGTCTCGTTTGAACATGTGTAATTATTCTGGTCAGTCAACACCAGAGGGGGGAGCACTGAGCTCACCAACAGGGCATATTCAATGGCCGCGCCAGGGTTTGAACACCACCCATCTTCGCATGCTACTTTTTTTCAAAATCAATTTCACCACCTAAGATGACACAGAGGAGGAACCACGAAACTGTTTATTTTCTGTAATTACACATTGACTGAAGCTGGTCGATTTGAACCACTTTTTGTGATACAGCATATATTGAAGCAAAGCTTCAGTGAGTTATAGGCAACTGCAGAATTTTGTAAAATGCGCACTCACACATGTCTCGTTTGAACATGTGTAATTATTCTGGTCAGTCAACACCAGAGGGGGGAGCACTGAGCTCACCAACAGGGCATATCCAATGGCCGCGCCAGGGTTTGAACACCACCCATCTGACATCGCATGCTAGACGCATCTGAATCAGTCGATTCGATGAAGTTTGACCGGGAACTGGAGACTGGGAAAAGATATGGGTGACCTTAACCAACCAGTTATGAGATGCGTTTACAGCTACGGTCTGAAAGCGTGGTGTCATTCGGTCATCTAGCAACAAAGCAAATATTTTCACAGTGTCGACATTTTCGATGCGCTTCCCCTTCAATCAGATGTGACAATATACGTTTACCATCATGTACGTTGTGCTTGTAATTTGTACAACCTACTTTTGATTTGTCTATAGCAGCATTCCAGACGTCAAAAGTCATCTAGCAACAAAGCAAATATTTTCACAGTGTCGACATTTTCGATGCGCTTCCCCTTCAATCAGATGTGACAATATACGTTTACCATCATGTACGTTGTGCTTGTAATTTGTACAACCTACTTTTGATTTGTCTATAGCAGCATTCCAGACATCAAAATTTGTATTAGATTTTCTGATACTCGTCCAGAATAATTCAATTTCCAAAAGCTTCCGCTTTTCTGGTATAACTAATTCCGAGTGGAGCAATGTGGTGTCAAATGAACATGTCTTGGTTACCAACGCGCTTTTTCTCAATCAAACGTTGACAGTACACATGTTTCGAATTTCTTTCATTGATTCAATACTCTGAAAAAGTCCAAAATTGTTTTTAAAGTTACCCTTCCTCTAGCGATGCATCTTCACCGGTCAAATTCATAACAGGGACGTCCCCCCATATGCTATCAAATCGCCTCTTTTAGCGGAAGTTAACTACCCCTTTTGCTGCCGAATGGTTTATTAGCAAACATCAACTAAGCAGTTACAAGTCATCAGGCAAGAAAGTAAACATCTCATATGCATATACACTTTAAAAACTGAAAAATTCTCACGTGGCCTCTTGAACTTTTCTGGATATTCCTTGACTATTACACAATGGTAAACGAACACTGTAAAGTGGTTCCACAAGTTCCGTAATAAACGGAACGGAGCTTGGACATTAGACCATAGACTACTACCATGCTTCGTCAGTAGTATTTCCCGTTATACTAACCATCACATAGGTCAATAGGGCAAACCCCATAAAGGACGATATTCAATCTGTCAAAAAGGGGATTTATTGGAAGCTGGATTCTCGAGGGACAGGTTTATTTCTAGTTTTGTGGACAGGATTGAACTTTTGGCTAGAGAGATCAATGGAGGTTAATCAGTACAGATCACCTCACGATCCGTGTCCATTCACGTGGGCTGAACTTCATCGTGCCACCTAAGCATCATGATGCCTAATGCGGAGGGCAGAGTGGTTCAAATTGTCACAAACTGTGCCTCATACCAATTACCTAGTAAAGCAGAGGAGTTTCGGCCTAACAGGATGTAGCAGTCGCGCATTTCCTGCATTATCGCTGGCCGACCCACCTGAATCAGTTTCAAGTTGATGCGAGTAAACAAGGTGAATTGATGGATGACAGTCCAGTGCACTAGGGTCGTCCACATCATCATCATCATCATCATCATCACCATCATCATCATCATCATCATCATTTCATTTGACATGTTTACCTGAGGCGGAAAGTCTTCCAGTCTAAGTTAACTAGAACATAAGTTTTCTCTGACCAAGTAATCAGGCTTACCAATAGTTGGGCGTGCTTTGAATGTTGGCTGGAACAATTACCACTGAACCTAGGGTCCGCGTCGCATCTCGTGTTTGCCACATTGCCAATAAGCTATTAGCTCACTTCCACGTTGGGTAAATTGACAGTCTGGGCCAACGTCCATTGTTGGCTTGATATTCGAACTAAGCTTGACAGAGGCCTACCAGATTCGGTACGGAAGCCGAACGAAATCAAAGGTGTGGAGGCGGTTACGGCGGTCGATTACCGTCACAAAATATCCATTATTTTGAAGAGAATTTGGGGAGAAAACTTCACACTTCTTTAGGACTGAAATAATCGAAACCATACACACAGGAGTTATTTTTACCCAAACGCGAGATTTGTGTCCTGAAATTGCTATGCTTATCAGGTTTGTGCATCTACTCCCCTTGGGACGTACAGCGTTTTCATTGGAGCGGTCGCACACACCGCGTAGCCGCTTGTAAGTCCAGCTAACTGGGTTGCCATGGGGATAACGGCCTGGGGTTTTAGCGATCGTATGGGCCGTCTACTGACACTATACAAATGTGGGAAAACTGGCAGTTTCCTTTTTATCTACAGCGGAAAAAGATGACGCCCCAGACCGGGAGAGTTCAAAGGACTGCCGTCACTCTGACTTTGCTTCTCTAATACTTTGATTCCTACCACACAGTTTCTCTCAATAACTTTCGCTTTTTCTTACTAGTTTAGTTGAGAAATGAGAGTGTGAATAGGATGTTGTTCAGCCCAAATAAGAATGCAGAACTTGTGGTGCCTTGAATTAGAAAAAGTAATTCTCCATTCCGGAAATTTGCATCGAAACAGCGTGTGTTACCAGTGTTTTGTGTGGAACAAAACTTCTGTAATGCCGTGTCTAATGAATCCACGGTAAACGTCACGTCTTCTCTCGTGTGAAATGTGTTACCTGAAATGTGTTACGTACGGACTGCTCGAGTGATGGCTGTATTTTGATCCGACGAAACTGTGCGGAAATTTGAAACGCAATGGACGGATCAATCAATGAGAACACGCACTCAAGGTCATGTCTGATTGGTGGGTGGAACCTCTCAGTTGATCGATAGGTGTAGACTGGGTCAGAGAGAGCCACCAATCAATGGCTTGGCCAAGCTCAGTGCCAAATACCCTCATTTGCACACCATTATGTTTCAAGCGCGAGAATCAAATGAATCCACCTGAATCTCTCTTCAATGATTATACTCTTCAACTGAATGCGCCGCAAAAAAGCCGACACACATTTCAATTGGTGAGATATTCGAGATATCTTCGTATATTTTCTGGACGTGGCACACCACTCACAACCGGTTTTGCCCTTTTTGGGGCCCACCAGATGGGCTCGTTCCGAATTTCTGTTGGCACTGCGTACTTCAATAGCAGTTGACCTATACCATCGCAAAGGATCCAGGTGAGCCTCCCTTCAGGCCCAAATTATTGCACCAATCAGTGTACTTCACGGATTCCGTCCAAATCGGGTCCAAGTAGAACAGAAGGCTAACTAAAGGGAAGCTTGATAAAGGCACTCATCTGATAGGGTCGAAACCGGGTTACCCAAGGGTTTTAAACAACCCAATGAGTAGTATGTTACGCCCAAATTGGGGTGCGCTTCTACACCTTTTTATTTTCTAGCACTACTGACAGCTCTGTTCGAGTAAACGTATCCTACTGCGCAGCAGATTTATCCACTGTCCTATCGGCTGGCATTGGTTAAACGCCCTAAATTTCACAGACTGCACTGTTTAGTCACAGAACATCTAGTGGTCAAATTAATGACATACGTAACTTCTTTGAATTTGCAATGCTGTCTTTAAAAGACGGAGGAAAAAGGGGCCAACTACAGAGCCGGAACATGGCATATCAGCGAAACATTGTTGCATTCTCACAAGGAACCCTTGCTTCTCATGCTAAGTCATTCTGTGTCTCTTTGACCTTTGGCGTTTTAATCAATTAAATCTGCGATTTCATACGCTCTAGATTTTTGGCAAAATACTGCGGTCCACTACTTTCCACACAGCAGGTTTTTCATGCTATCTTCGTCTAATGACGGCTTCAAAGGCAAGAACATTGGTTCATCCTCAAGAAGCTCTAACATTTCGTAGAGAGGGAGTATGATAGTACACAGTCCGGCGCCCAATTTCAGAAAGTCGTTCATTTGCGGCGCGCATGCAGTTGGTCAGGATCGTTACCCCATTCAGTCATTTTGTTTGTGTGGAAATGCATATGTGACCAATTTGTGACCAGCCTACATCGTAAACGCTCTCCGTGGCTGTCTGTTGCTCAATTCTTGCTCAAACCTTCATCGTTCAAACTCTCTGAACCTGTTGAAACAATTCACACCTGTCGGATAGCTTCCATTGTCTTTAATATGTCTCTACTGAGTTATTTCATAACCTAACATGCTGTGATATAGATTTGTTGATTCAAATGTATCCGTTTCGAAGTTCCTTTTGAGTACCCTGAACGAATCCGCAAAATCCTACCTTTGAAGTCAAGCTAATATTCTGATCGATATTTCATCACGGGGACGTTGGTGGGTTTCGAGTACTGATGATCTAGTTACGGCCGAACTGTAAAATTTCCACGCACTAGTCAGTTCGTCACGGGTTCGAATCTCCCCAGGTATTCGTGAGCGACTTTAATCGAAGGGTGGAATATCGATAAGAATGTCAAATTTCTCCAAGTTATTGTTCAGCGCTCCGCACTCACACTCCTTCAACCCATGTTTTTATTCGGATTCTAAGCATATTCGTAAACAGGACGAAGCTTTTTTGTACCAAGCAGCTGCATTATCTAGTTCAATTCATATTTTACCCTGATAGGTGTGACAAGAAGTTTCTGGAGCAACGCAAAGGTTCTAAGTCCCCTTAATTCACAAATATTTGAACCACGGCCCGTTGGTGTCGTTGTGTCTGTTCGAAAACATACTCTGGTTTGCGCATTTCCAATAGAATGTCCTTTTTTTGCGGATCACAATCCTCAACCTATTCGATTATCGATTTAACCAAGTACCATTTTCGAGCTTCAGAGCAATTTTTAAAAACAAACAAAGGTAAGTGCTGATGGTGAAAATCAGAGATTTGGGTGAATTTCAAGTGATAAAACCGTTGGTACTCATTTACTTTGCAAAAATTGCCTATTTTCAGGTGTGAAATGAAATTGCTTGAAATCTGGAAACTAGCCGCCCCCCAGTAAATATCAAGGATGGCGAGACCAACTGTCCAGAGCGTTCATCGGTCTTATAATATCGTCACATCAGAAAAGGCGATAACCTAAGTGGGATCTATGGTTGCAACGACGGATACTACTGATGGGGTGTGCGAGTAGTATGTGGTTTTCTCGTAAGTCCGCCCCACGTCTAATAGAAGGTTTATTACGGAACATGTGGAACTGTTGTGCGGCATTTGTTTACAATTGATAGTTAGTTGATGAATATCTACGAAAGTTCATTTAGACGCGTGAGAGTGGTCGGTTTTTAAACAGCTCCTAGGCGAAGGACATTCCTTAAACGGATCGAGTTATCGGCAGCTGGACTGCGTTTATTGATCGCTGAGAAGGTGACTAATGATCCATTTATCGGGTTTCGCAATCAGCCTGTAAACATTTTATTCACAGACCAAGGAAACACCACTGACGCGTGGATGAATCTGGGTATCGTTGGCCACCAGCTAAATCCAGACTCTGATGCATCAAGTTTGGTGTAGTTGCACTTAATCTAGCGTCGTCCCTCAAACACAAAACGATTATTTTGGCTTTTACAACAGCATTAATTCAATTTCTTTCCAAATTTGAGCTACACTCGGGTGAAGGGGATAAGAACAGAAAGAAACTTCTTATCACAAAGACAAAACTTTCATCTTCAACTCTTATCGGCTAGATATCGCTCCAAGACTTTGGAAAATTGTAGCGACAATTAAATTTGAAATACATCAATACCACACCACGGTGAACCGATCATGATGATAATCAAAGTGGGCCAATATTCCGAGGATCACACACAGTGAGCTATCCTAAAAGAATCTAAATGCCGAAGGGAAAGGCACTGAACGAACTACCTAGAAGCAATGACTACAGACCACAACGCAACTTAAATCACCTAAGGGCCAATAGGATTGCGGGAAAGCTGCCTTCCAGCTGGTACTGGAACACGCCAGCAATAAATCTACCGATTGTCACCAAACTTTTTCGAACATGTCAGATACTGTCTCAAAACTAAATAAACTCAAGCCAATTGCGGAGGCAAGCAGCACACTGCTCACTGACAGCGTCTTGCGTGCTCGTGATATGATAATTCGTGAGTTGTGAAAAGGTATCACTGATCACATGATTGGAGAATTTATATTTATTTGGAAATGTACGGGGACAAACTCAACTCAGGTTTTGCTAACCGGAATGCAGCATTCGTTTGAATGGATTTGACACGACAAACCGAGAGTGTACGCAGATGACAGAAAATCAGAATGCAAACAAACAGTGAGCTACATAATGTCTCATAATAAACGCAAAA
Source organism: Opisthorchis viverrini (assembly GCF_000715545.1). Classification (NCBI taxonomy): domain Eukaryota; kingdom Metazoa; phylum Platyhelminthes; class Trematoda; order Opisthorchiida; family Opisthorchiidae; genus Opisthorchis; species Opisthorchis viverrini. Next base: position 920,498 of record NW_008751865.1, read on the forward strand.
AATAACACCCAAAATAAAACTTTAAAATTTTTTTAAACATTTATCTTTTTTGTTTGGGCATACATGCACTATGGAGTTTTACTATAAACAAACTGACATTACGAAAGATGCTGAAATAAGCCAACCCCTTCTTCTATAACAAATTGGAGGCAGTATGAGATGTGTGACACAGCATGTTTAACTTCTTCAAGCGTCACTCGTGCACACTCCTCTTCAATTCTTTCTCTTAACTCCACCAAATACTTCGGTTTATTTACATGATATACGCGAGCCTTGATCATTTCCAAAAACCAATAATCCAGAGGTGTGAGATCGGGTGACCTTGCGGGTCAAAAGTTTCGAAATCCACGAACAGTGACTCTCTAATCATAAAATCGCTCTCGGAGGTAAGCTCTCACTTGGTTTGAGTAGTGGGGTGGAGCGCCATCATGTTAAAAGACAGTCGATGACTTATTGCGCTGCTTGAGTTGCGGAATAACATGTGCCTGTAGCATATGGAGGTAACTCTCGCCGGAAACGGTAGTATCAAAGAAAAAGGGACGCAGGGGGCACTTTAAGGAGAATCCCATCCACAGAGATGGAGGGAATGGAGATTATGGGCGAAGTACCCGTGCAGAGCTTCACGGGACCATATCACGAAATTGTGCTTGTTGATTATGCCATCCACAGAAAGATTTACTTCATCGCTGCATAAAATGTTGGGAACGATTTCTTCATTGTCCAGCAACCAGGTAGCGAACGTGACAGGTTGCTCCTTGTCTTCTTCAGCGATGTTCTGTAATTAAGTGAAATGATGCCGGTGGAGATGAAGGTGGCGTCTCATAATATGATGCCACGAAATGCAACGGTGGCGCTTTCACCAAGGGAATAATAGAGTTTCAAAATTTCAATGCGCGTACTGACATCTATCGCAAACAAAAGAATTTTAACACCTGTAAACAAAACCCTCTAAATGTCGCTACTAAAAACAAAACATTTTGTTATCATTTTTTCGATTACCTAAGTTAACTCACTCAATCAAATTTTGCGCCCATTATGAGACACCTTGCATAGCTAATTTGTTCGTTCTCATAGGTATTACACCGCTTCTATCTGCTGAGTTTAGGGGCTCGGACTCAACTATAATTACCTCAAAAGATTCTCGTTTATGGAAGCAGACCGTGTCTAGCCCTGAATGAGATCAATCCGCTCCAAAGTGGACTAATGGGCTTGTTATAGCGGGATTGCTCCCGAGTCCCTATCGCTGAACCATTTTCGGGAGTCACATGACCACTATAATGGCATTTGTGAGTTAGACTTCTTGAAGTGGCTAATGCAATGAGAATTTCACGAAATGGTATTACGGAGAATATGCTAATTGAGTATGCTCGACCTCCCATACCCCCATGAAGGGTCTGATAAGCCCCAGACTAATTTGATTGGATTTTGAAAGTCGCTGTCAATCAGCTACGCATGCCAATCTGATTGATGCAAGTCCGGTGGATATAACGTGATTTCGGTTGTCTCGCTCTCGTTAACCGTTTTCGCCGTTTCATTTGAGGATCCTTTCACACAAATTCACGGTTCCACCAGAAGCAAACTGCCTGATTTGCGACGATGAAGTATATTCAAAAAACCGACAAATTTGAACCAGAAGTAACCGACCCCGAAAGGCGTGATTTCCCGCTTTTCACGACTTGCAGAGAATCTAGAAAACGTTCATATTGTGTGGAATAACAGATGTGGGCAGATCCAACGCCAGGTTGGAAAGGCCTTGTGTACTTGACTGAATAATCCAGAGTGAAGATGTACCCAGCAAACCGAAACTCATCCCCCGCAGAAGTCACGTGATTAGGCATTCGCACAACATGCACCCGAAATCTTGGTCCATGAGCTGTTTGTTTGAATTTGAAACCCCAAAACTAATCTCGGTAAGGGAAGTGATTACCATTCAGGCACTCAACCTACTACAGTCTTTTGAAATGAAATATTTTCGGAAAAAGTCTAGCCGGCCTGGATAGACTGAACATGTTACCTCTCTTTATTACCCATGTTCCCGTTCGCGCTCCACTGCCGTAAAAAGACTCGCCGACAAGGATCAGCCGACAAGCTCAGTTGCAAACAAGCAACTGCGCGAGCGCGAAAGCACAACTGTTTTATTGAGAGACCCTGTGTGACCTTGGTTCAATGCTGTCTCGTGCTGTCTGGCCTTGATCCAAGGTTGTCTCGCGCTACATATTGAAGGGGCATTGTGTGGTCAGCGTCTAGTGGAGTTGAGGGTCTCAGTAGCTTCCTGATAGAGTTACACTTCACTATGCACATATTCTACCTCATATGCCCACTTGTTTTGTGTGAGTCACCATCGAGTCACATGACTTCATCGTAGGCACAGAACAGCCAGCCAAGTGTGACTCAGACAGTGGCTGAAAAACAGCTCCGTATTGATTATTGGTTCAGTGTCATTGATCAGTTTGATGTGATCGGCCAGGGATTTGAAACCCGGACATCTGACATGCGAGGCGAGCGTGAAACCACTGTAGCGTGGGATGTCAGGAAGTCAGCGGTATTCGACGTTCGAGAGGACGGCACACGTCAGTTCTGAAATGTGCAGATATACGGACTGGTACTAATGAATCCACACAGTATACACAACACACATGCGCACAGGTCGGGTGGTACAGGGAAGAAAGCCGGAGTGTAGCAACAACGCACGTGTATTAACCCGAACCGAAACCGGATCACTCTTGATCGATGTGATTGGTGTGCCCGACTCATCATCGAATATCCATCCAGTAACTGTTCTGGTTGTGACGATCGATTGACCCGTCTGTCAGTCGGGCACTCCAATCACATCACTCAAGTGTGAACACATTCTCCTGTCCAGACGTGCAAGTTCAGATGCGTCCAACGGGCGTTGGTGGATTGGTGGTTTCACGCTCGCCATAAGTTACACCGTTACACCAGTACCACAATACATTGTCCAGACGTGACATGCTATTCACAAATTTGCCGAGACCACCTGGACGAAGAATTTTCAACAACCGGGCCAATCCGGTGGATGAAAGCTGATGTCGCATCGTCTGAGGTGACTGGACACGTCCTGTGTGACACACGTTGGTGTCCCGCTTTGCACCTATGGCTAACAGCCTTGCAGCTTATCGAAGTTTGATTGCCCATAAACTGGTGAACGGTTATATATGCGGTCGCGGAACTTTGCATTCGTATCACTCCTGTTTGAACGGTCCCGCTTCTGTCTTGGCTCCGATGAGTGCGCTCTCAAGGAGAAGAGTACGGGACCCTCATCCGCCATAGCCTCAGGACATCTGACGGGCGAGATGAACTTGTAAACACTGACCTACCAGCGCAGGGTCCTGGATCATCACTTTTAATCAGGAGGCTGCAGTCGTACGCTTGACTAATGATATTGATTTGACGAAACGCCTCGAGCGACGATCTAGTTAGTCACCTAGTTGTATCGATCGATTGGCTAACCGCCGGGGGTCCCCAAGCAAATAACACCACGTGGCCTGAAACCTATTGGATTTTTGTGTTAGCACGATGGCTGGAATACTGCCAGGGGAAGTCGAAAAGCAGAGGTCGGTTTCGAACCACGGACCTTCACTGAGCCATCTGACTTCCAACTTGCCAGACAAAGCGTCATAAACGTTCAGAATTGTGAACGTGCATCATCCGGTTGCCGGTTTATAAGACATTCATTTGGGTGAGATGGCTCAAGTAGTTGGAGCGCAAATTCACTGGCCGAAACGTCCGTGGTTCGAATCCGACCTCTGCCTCCCGACTTCTCCTGTCTAGGCTTGGGCAACCTGGCAGTATCCCAGCCCTCGTGCTTCCTTCGGGTGGCATGGCAGCTAGGCACCGGAAGGGTGCTACGGCTGAACGTAGTAGTAGTGGTGGTGTAACGGTGGTACTACTGATGGGGAGGCATGCGAGTAGTTTGTGTTGTTCTTGGAATTTCACTTTGCGTCTCTTGAAAAGGGAAGATCTGTTGCGGAATTTGTGGAGCCGCTTTGTAACATTTGCTTGAATTTGAGCAATGAACGATTGGGGTCAATGAATATCCAGGAAAGTTCAAGAAGACGCTTTCAGGAGAAGATGGATGTCCAGTTTTTGTGAATAAGATGCAAATGAGAGTTTTGCCTCCCTCTCCAGCAGTCTGTAACTGGTCAGTTGGCATTTTCTAACAAATAACTCCGCAGCGAAGGCCTTCTTGCTTTCAGTGGAAGCCCTCAAACAACTGTTACCACATGTTATAAAAAGTTATCCATTGAAGAGAAGACTTACAAGATTCGTTGTAGTCCATTTCCCAAACTCAGTCTCGGTATCCGCAATGGTAGGGTCGAAACGCAACTTCAAGTCGTCAAATACGACATGAAATGTTTCTGCTGGTGGTGGAATATTATGCGCACAAATCCTCGGAAAAGTGAAATCCTTTTCGAAAACGTTTGGTGACAACCGATGGATTAATTGCTGGGTAACGTTTCGGATTTGACACAAAAGCTTCACGTCAGCCCAAGTGACTAGTTTCCGAGGTTGGTCGAGATGTAAAGTCCCTTCAGTTAAGTCAGGCTAATTCTCTGTTAGGTGTCGGCCGAGGGATTTTGTGTGTTAGGGTGGGTGACTAAGTGTTAGGTCGATGGGTCCAGCCTGGAGTGTAGTTCCTCCTGTTCGACTCACGTGATGATCCCTCTTGAACGTCAGTTGCACTATCCGTCCGTCTGTGTGGATGAGTTAGAGGGATTCGGTGAACTTTGGTCGGGTTTGGATATTCACCTAATGATTCTGCGTGAATTGACAACCACACACATTCATGTGTCAACTTGGCCTATCTAGGACCGTTTCACAGTTCCACACCCTCGATTCTGATGGTTTTTACCTGCTTGGCTATCAGCCACTGTGGTGTGAATTGCAGTCCTCATCTCGAAACCTCCACATTCTCCAGATCTATTCTTTGTCCCGTGTCTAAGGCATGTACCACCATTGCTGAGTCTTTGACCAGCGTTTGGTATTTTCATAAAGGAAACTAATCACAAGGTTGCTGAAAACCTTGTGAGTAGTTTCCTTTATGAAAATATACTGCGATATCTCAAATATCGTGCCAACTGAAACACGAGGTGGCCTGTGTGCAGCACATTACGTTGTTGAATATCATAAATGAGAGATTCGGTTGAGTCTCTCGTGAAAACCACACATTGATTTGCAAATGAGTGTATTTCTCGAAAAGCGTTTGGTATTCTTCTGCATCATTTGGTGGTTTGTTTATCCTTCTTTCATGCTCGGCAATTCTCGTGTGGCAGTTACCGAACTTTTCCGAAAGTGATGACCACAGAGTTTACTCACCCTAAGAGTTCACCGGTTAGTTGAGCATTCTCAGCGCCCTATCATCGTGACCCACGATGTCGTGTTGGTGAGATTTCGTTGTAAACCAGCACAGCACCTGCATTTCTACATGTTTTGATCCTGCGAGCTAACGCCACACATCCATGCCTAGAGATTGACTACCCTAAATAGAAGTCTATTATCTCACCTCTGTCAACGTTCGAATTTCTTACTGTCTTTTGTTCACTGAAACGCCAGCTGCTATCGCCTTACTCATTGCCATGAATGTGTGATCCGTACGTCCATTGCCCATCGATCCAGTTTAGAAAAGGTCAAGCAAACGTCATATGGTATATCTTTGTAATGTACTACTCATAAGGTTGCTTAAGATCCGTCGACGGCCCACGACGGGTTTCGCTCATCGGGTGGGCGCAGTCCCCGGATTGCCGTCAACTTCATGTCCCACGTGAAACCGAATTGCACCAAATTAGCGGACATACACTCATTTGCAAACTTATTTGGTTTTTCGAGAAACCCACCTGGAACCTCGTTTCCGATGTTTCCAGGCAACTGAATGTGCTACACCAGGTCGCCCCATGTTTCAGTCTCTACGATATTCGAGAAATCGCGATGCATGTACATCTTTGTAACGTACTACTCACAAGGTTGCTGAAAATCCGTCGACAGCCCACGACAGGGTTCGCCCTTCTACTTCGGGCTCATCAAGTAGGCGCGCAGTCCTCGAGTTTTCGTCAACCTTATGTTCTACTTGATACCAAATTGAACGAAACGCAATCGAAATGCACTCATTTACTTTTATTAAAAATTTCACTTGTGAACACAATCTGTCGTATGACCTGAAAACATCGCAGACGAGAGATTCAGCTGGGTTCCAGGTGAGTGTCTCGAAAAACCAAATTAGTGCGCCAAACGTCATATCGCTTTCTAGCATCGATTTATCTCAATGCGTGAAACGTACATGTTATCGGTGGGGTACGCTGCTGACTATCATGGGAAAACCGATCAAAGCCTTTCCTATGCCTTTCTTATGCCCGCCATTTTTTAATCGCAAGTTTTTTGGCGTCCCAAACACTTGAACNTAGGAGAATATAATAGGAGAATATGGAAATTGCTAAATCTCGTTCACTAAGACAACATCAGTCAAATTTGCCGAAAAATCCTCACAATTGTGTGAGGATTTTAACAGTTTGAAAAAAACGAAAAAGCAATTTTCGAACGGAAACCCCGGTCCGATTAGAAAGTTTGTCACCACAAAAAGAGTTTTTTGGAAGGAAGCCTTCGCTGCCTACTCTGTCGAGGCTGAGTTGTTTAGTATAGTTTGAAAATTGATCATGCAGACCGAAAACTGTTCGACTAATCAATAAAGTGACCTCATTTGTTTACGTCACGACTAATGTGAGTACGATTAGACGTGGTCGGTAAGAAAAAAGGGTGGTTCTTACAGCTAGGTTATCGTAACATTTTAGACCATCTAAATCGGGTGGACGAACAGTTCAAAGGAGGCATTTTATCATTCGGCAAACACTAAATTTATAGTGTAAGTGTATAAAATAGAAGTACCGATCGATACGACAAAACAACTTGACGCAGGATTGGAAGAATGGTGAACACGTGACAGAGTTCACTTCAATTTTTGGGTGATTTCAATTACTAGTGAGTAAAGTTCACAATACCGGCACTTATCGATCGAATCGCACGAAGTTGTGTGCGAACCCTACTCGTTGCATTCTTTTGTCAACCCACACACAAAACCGCCAACAACGACGTTCACCCTTCTCCCTCGGGCTCATCAGCTGGGCGCAGTCCCCGAGTTTCCGTCAAACTTATGCTTCACTTGAACTCGAATTGCGCGAAATTCGATAAACGCTCTCATTTGCGGACGAATTTGGTTTTCAAGGGAGATTCACCTGAAGCGCAGCGGAGGCTCTCGATTGGCAAAACCGGTCAAAGAGTTTTCAGCAACCATATGAGTGGTGTGTTACGTCTATGCACCAGTTGGAAAATGAAGCAGCCTGGTGCAGTAGGTTCAGTTGAGTAATAACATCAAAAACAAGCGAACCAGTTTAGAGACACCAGTTAAAAATAAATTAATATAAAGTGAGTGTAAAGTGAGAGTATACCATAATTAGAGGGAAGAGATCCGAAACTGAAATGCGGTTACCTTCTAGAACCTCACAAAACCGGACCGATACAATTCTCTGATGTTTTCCGGTAAGATCTTTCTACTCTTTAAAAAGGTTAGCTTGTGTTCTTTCATCAAATTTCCGGAATACCACTCATCAACAGCTTGCAAATACAATACCTAGAAACTGATCATTCCAGGTGATTTTTCAGCTATAGTTGCAGTGAGCACAACAGATACTTGTTCAATTACTGAACCGTAACGCGCTGGTGTGTGGTATTGTGCGCATAATACGTGTAAAAGCCACTTGAGAGCATATCGAAAGAAATCCTTTCCCAGGTGACAGATTACTTCCCATCTGAATGCAACGGACCAGAATAAGTGACAGGAAAAAGTCAGTATATGAGTAGCATGAAGACGGTACGGAATTTGTGTCCAGGTGGGCGTCAGTTCGGTTTTTCATTGATTATCAAGTGTTTTTCACTTTCTTGGTCACTTATTGCTGCAAGCCTCCAAGTAATGTGAACAGGAGAGACTGTAGGTTGTCGAAGATCTAACGTATTTGTTTTTAGGATGTGCCTTTTGACTGGAGGTTTACTAAAGTGAGGTCGGACCATTTCACCCGTTACCGACTGCTGCTACAGCCAAACTGGAACTGAATGCTGTGAGTTAAATTAAATCGACCCGTACTGAACTGACCGGTATGGATCGATATAGATCGATAGTTAACAAACCTGATGCGCATCCAACTATCACAGAGGTGAATAACTTAACTCTAGGGGATCCGCGCCCACTCACCTGTGCAGGGATAGGCCAGAGTTCCAATCGATCGCCCACAGGAGTTTTGAGATAAATAAAGAAGTAAGCAAGTGGTCTACTGCGAGGTCAATGGCCTGGGAAAAGATGTGCGCACTTTTGGTCCGGCTGCAGATGGAGGTTCTCTTTCTAGCTGAATTACCAATTCTGTGATGAGTGGCTGACAACTGTCCGCTCTCAGTTAATTTGGTGCTCTGTTCCTTTGCTCGATTTCAGAATTTGAAAGTTTCCTGATGTCATTTAGCATTCAAAAATGTTTATGGTGTACTGATGACTTCGACCACTGTTATAAACCAAATTGTATGGAAAGGGAAGAGCCGTTTTTTCGGATTGCAAATGGATACAGATAACATATTGAAAGCATGTGAACACCAGAGCACAACCTATACTAGATGGAATAATCGATACAATAATCGATAGACCAACGGCGAACAAACGAACCAGCTGGACGGATAAGTCACACGAAGTTTTCAGACGAAGGAGTGAGTAATATTTGACAGGACGGAACTTAGCCACCTAAAATCAACGGCCATCTGTAAGTGTAAGAAATCGATCGGTTTTTTTCGAAATCAGAGGACGGGGTATCAGTTTTCAAACTCACTGCACCGTTTCGAATGAAACAACTTTACAGCGGTTTTTGCCTTTCCAGAATAAAACTTTCAAGTAGAACAAAAGATTGAGGGAAACCCGGGGACTGCGCCTACCTGATGAGCCCCAAGAAGGGCGAAATCGGTCGCGGGCTGTCGACGGATTTTCAGTAACCTTATGAGTAGTGCATTACAAAGATGTACATGTATCGCGATATCTCGAATATCGTAGAGAGCAAAACATGGGGCGGCCTGGTGCAGCACATTCAGCAGTTGCCTGGAAACATCACAAGCGAGAGATTCGGCTGGGTACCAGGTGGGTTTCTCGGAAAACCAAATTATTTTGCAAATGAGTGTAGTTCACTAAATTTTCTTGCTCCACACTCCTACACGGGATACTTGGGGTAGCAACAAGGTGGGTTTTTTTCACCAGGCTCACATTTATACAAGGTAGGTAAAAACGAAGTGTACTGCAAATGAATGGGACATCAACTACGGAACGAATGATATCCCACAAACCAGGTCTCATAGTGAACCTGCGAACCTCCGCCTCGTGAACGACAGCATTAATTGTCCGAGATATCGAGCAGGTTATGTTATGCTGCCGTGTTCTTGAAACGAGACATTCCATCTGGTCTCCTGGGCAAAGGTGATTTCTGAATGACAAGCGGAGAAGTCGATGAATCTGTCAAACGGCCGTTTTACAGTTCGGATCACTTCCGCCCCCGGTCTGGAATGTTCCCACAATATGTCGAAGTTGTGTGAACCGGAAAATGGACAAGTGACACATACAAGCCTTCATTGAGGTTTGTGTTTTGTTCCGCATATCTATTTGGACCAGACATTCGGACTTTCGAAACCACATCAGATTGGGAGGGGGCAGTGGGAATCGGTCGAGCGAACCAAGAATCACGATGAATGACTGTTTCTCAATTGACGCTCGTGGGTTAGGTAACCCACTTCAGAAAGTTATCATTGTAAAGTTTAGGTTTACAAGAGTTTGCCATAACAGATTGCGAACTCAATGTCCAGAAAAACTCATTTATTATGAACAAGCGAGTGCATGGAACATGGAACGTGCACACGACCTTGATTCAAGGTCACGGCCAATTGATTGGTCGGCATCGATTCTATGTCAAGCCTGAAGACCCGAGCACAACCAGTCATGCTAACTGACTGCTTGAAGGCCCAATCGATTGCTTGCTGACGCGTAGGTTGGACTACTTCCTCGACGAATCGGCAGTTCCTAGTAAGCCTCGTACGTGCTGAGTTTTTCATGAATCTGGACTTGATGACAGTTGCACATCAATGGCCGATAAATAGGTGTAATCTGTGGACTTTACGGATAGCACCAACCAGTGCGCTCTCGGTGCAGGGAACTGTTGGGTGATGAGTTATTTTGGAAGACTATGGATCGATGAAGAAGCACCGGCGATTTGACGACAAAAGAGGATACCAAATCAACTCTGATCTGTTCGAATCGTCCGGAAATCCTTGAAAAGGGATTTCTCATTTCTAATGAACCAAAGCTTTACAAAATCGACACTCACTCGCCACTTATATGCAATGAATCGGACAAGTGAGGAATCGAACCCTGAATGGTTATTGAAGAGAGCATGCCGATTGGACAGGTGAACATGTTGGGCACTGCAGCCGGGACTGTCAGGATGTTGGCCTGGAGGTCACGGTTTCGGGACCCTCGGGAGCTTTGTGAGATGCGCACCGCTGATGACTGAAACAGCTGTGCAACGCTCCTTGGCTTTCCAGCGTAGACTGGCTCATTTACTGGACGACATATCCACGAAGTATGAATAGATTTCACGGATGTAGTTACATCAAAGTGTGTTCTGCCTCCCAGAATCTTCTGTCAATAGACAGAGTTGTGCGAGTAGTATGTGTTGTGAGTAGTATGTTTTTCGGTGAAACAAATACTTGCGTGGAGCATGGTGTTTTCATTCACACAATAATCTCTCTAAATGCTAAATGCAAAGTGTTTTTTCCGATAAAAATGGGTATTTACATTCCAACTTACTTTTTATTCTGTAATTCCCATTGGACTGTTTTATTTTTATGTTTGCCGAGAACTCGATAGACCCGCCACTTCTATAAGTGACGCACAGAACCCAGAGCCATTCTCCACAAGTCAGTTCTCAGTTTTGAAGAACAGATCACCAGCCATCTGCTCAACATCCGGGGTCAGGCCCAAATCTCCAACTGAGTCCGAGTAGCGCCGCAGGCCTGTTCGTTACACGTCAATTCGTATAACTTCTGTCCTTTTAGAGCAATGAGAGTTAAGCCTTTTAGAAATTATCGGGAAATACACACGAGAGACTCAACTGAATATTATTACTCACAAGGTCGCTGAAAACTCTTCAACAGCCACGACCGGTTTCACCCTTCTTAGAGCTCATCAGGTAGGCGCAGTCACCGAGTTTCCGTCAACCGTATGTCCTACTTAAACCCAAATCATAAACGAGAGATTCACTTGAGTCCCCCGCTAAAAACCAAAATGATTCGCAAATGAGTGTATTTCTCGAAAACAGTCCAATTCGGGTTCAAGTAAAACATAAGATTGACGGAAACTCGGGGACTGCGCCTACCTGGTGAGCCCGAATTAGAAAGGCAAAACCAGTCTTGGGTTGTCAAAGAGTTTTCAGCAACCCTGTGGGTAGTTTCCTTTTTGGAAATTACTTCGTTTAAGAGTCGACGGTCTCCAAAATTCGAATATTTATACTGTAGAAAGTTGCTTCCACCCCCCACAAAGATCAAAGATCAGGTCAAATGGTCTAGTGGTGGTCCAACACAGTCAAAAGAAGAGTCATAAACACACAATTTCTCAGAAAAAAATCTTTTTATACTAATCGGGGAAATGTGATAATTTGTAGGTTTCTTGTTGCCCCATATACTATTGTCAGGGTGCGCCCAGAGAGAAAAAAAGCACGCATGCAGAGAGTGACGCATCCCCAAGTTCGCCATCGGTTCGACACGTCCCACCAAACACGGCTTAGCTAGTGGGCCTGAGAGTGTTCACGACCGGAACACCGCCATTGGCTGTACGGAACGAACAAGTGAACGACCATATTTGGCCATTTAGTCATCCTATATATTTACGCAGAAGCTCTGTATGTTTTGTCCTGGGCAATACAGCCGTGTCCCCAGTTCTCTGTCTTCTCCCTATCGCGTAGTCCGGCAGGCGCAGTGCAGGCGTAACCCCATAGACGGCCACCCACGATACAGCAACTATCCATCCTCACTGAATTTGTATCACCCTCGGTCTCAAATGACTTTACCACTGTACCGATGAGCGAAGAGTTAACCTTCCCAAAAAAGATCGGAAAATTTGCCACCTCTGACCATTGGCTTGTTTCGATGAACCACGGAATTGAGAGATCCACGTTTAGCTCCACTTACGAATACGTACAAGTAACCTGAGCTAAACTACTCGGTCTTACGGTTCGTAAACAGCCCCGAAACAAATTGGGTTCCATTCCAACCACTTCATGAAACCGAAGGAGCTTGTGTGCGTCAAAGGCAAAATAAATTTGGTTCTTTGTCCATTTGAGAGCCGTCATGTGACACCGCCAGGCTATTTTCACTCTGCTAATGATAATCCAATATAAGAGTACGTGGGGCGGCAGATCACGTGCGTTTTACTGCGTGTCCACCGATAGATGTGGAGTGGAGTAATTTGTTTCCCAGTGCCCCGCAGGTTGCTTTTTTCCACAAACAGTCAACGCAGGCCAGTTCAAATTATTGACATTTTATCACGAGCTCATAACTCCAATCTGTCAAGTGGGCTAGCCCAGGTACTCACTTAACCGGATGACGCAAGCACGGGAAACACCAATATGTTGACAGTTTCAGACACCGACTGCGGTTTTATCTACTGTTCTTAAAAGGGTGATGTGAACATAGCACGCGATCACGTGCGTTTTACTGCGTGTCCACCGATAGATGTGGAGTGGAGTAATTTGTTTCCCAGTGCCCCACAGGTTGCTTTTTTCCACAAACAGTCAACGCAGGCCAGTTCAAATTATTGACATTTTATCACGAGCTCATAACTCCAATCTGTCAAGTGGGCTAGCCCAGGTACTCACTTAACCGGATGACGCAAGCACGGGAAACACCGACTGCGGTTTTATCTACTGTTCTTAAAAGGGTGATGTGAACGCGAATAGCACGCGTTCCACAACCACAGGCAACCAATCAAAGGTGAGTAGCGCTACCTTACTGTTAAATTCCAACAGGTGGGTCAATCGATCGACGCAAGCAGTTGTCCTTTCAAGAGTAAGGCCTACCAATTAAATAATCGCCGTTGTGGACGTGATAAATTGCGTCCAGAATGCTCGGGTGGGATAGTGCTTACACGCTTGCCTTGTACGTCACATGTCTGGAGTTCGAACCCTGACACGGCCAAGGATACGCACTGTTGATGAGCTCTAATAGGAGCAAAAGTCGGGTACAGTGCTACCTTTCACCTTTGGTGTGGACTCACCAGGACGGTTACATCAGTACATGAACAGGACTGTTCGAACGTGATTGATGTGTACCTACTTTACGCCAAAGGTGTTACGCGCAGTGATGGTAGACTTCAGAACCACCCAGTCAAACATCTCGAAGCAAAGTGCTTCAATAATGGCTAACAAGGCTAATCACTGGAAAAGCCACAGAGAAGTTGCCCCATATAATGAGATTACACGAGCCATTTGGGGGGTAACGCCTCCGGTATTATCTCACCTTTATTTCCGACCGTGTATATTAGGAGGAACAGCTCCGTGCGTAACGGGACTACACAATAGCCAATGGAATAACCTTTTTCGTTGAGACAGATTTCATTGGTTGTTCTTCATTCGTCCTTGACAGATGAGTTGTAGTCTTAGCGTCACTTTTGGCCGCTTGTGCGCGACAGTAATCAATAGACTAGCTGACTCGCACATTCATTGATTTTTCTGGTTTGACCAAGCGCATCAGGCTATCGATTGGCTATTCAAACCGGGGTTCACGGTAATAAGAAGGCATTAAGGAAACTGTGGTCCACAACAGTGTGAAATTTCCATTTTCGAACGAGAACACTTGAACAGACTTCTATTTACCTTTTCATTTAGAATATATTTAATTATACATCATACGATGCACAAAAATGCACAATTTCACTTGGGGGCTGTTTCCTCGCTTGTCGCTCATTCACCAAGTTTTGTAGTGATTTAAACTAGATCTTTTCGATAGATGTGAGAGACATACAAAAACGGTTCGTCGCTTGCGAAACACAGTTCTTGTGTAAAAACAGCACCAGATGGATGACAGTTGTACAACTGTCGGAATGCAGCACGCATAGTGCAAAGTGTTCAAGAACCGTCAAGAAAGGAATGTTCCAGAGAAACGGTGGCTGCGCACCTCCGGCTTGTCAGAACTTTAGAAGAGGAACAACTGGAATACGTGAAAGGCAAACAGACAGTAGACTCATTAGACATGATCTATCGGACGTCATCAAAGGATCAAGAAAATCATGATAACCTGGGGCTGACAAATAGGCAGTCCTGTTGATTTATCGATCTAAAGTTATTGATTATTGAGTCCTAGTTCGAATTCTAGCCAGCCGCATTGTTCCGGTTCCTGTATGGTTGCTGGTGGAACAAACATTTCTGGTAGGTGGTTACCGATCGTTGCCAACTGCTATATGAGTCACTGTGATTAAAAAAACACGATATCTTTTGCGGTTACCTAAGAACAGCTGCAACCTAAAAAATTGTGTGATACGAAGAGGCAGGCTTTACAAACTTTCCGGAAAATATCTACGATTGGCTAGTTTCCAGAGCCCAGTCAAACTCATATGTTGAAACGTTGATGATTGCAAAGCTCGTGTGTACTGTCCAGGGATCCTCGAATAGCAAAGAAGGGTTTGTCTGCAAACAGATGAATCAACTCGCCACCAGGAGATAGATCAAGTTAGTTGGAGCGCGGATTTACTGACCGGAAGTTCCGTGGTTCGAACCCGTCCTCTGCCTCTCGACTTCCCCTGTCTAGGCTTGGGCAACCTGGCTGTATCCCAGCCCTCGTGCAACCTTTGGGTGGCATGGCAGCTAGGTTTTAGAAGGGTGCTACAGCCGGACGCTTCATTCTCACTCCACTAAGGTATGTGTCATGTGTAAATTTAAAATGATATCTATGAATTTGTTGAACGCTGGTCGACATCCGATGATCGATTTCGCCTCCATCATTTGGGCTCCCCGAGTCGTCTTTCAGTTCTACTTGAACCCAAATGGTACCTAATTTGTAGTTTGCTTTTAACAGAGTTCCAGATGACTCACTCGTTTGTACACAAAGGCCACGTCATGTTTCATGATAGATGGGATATCGTGGTACCTCTTCCTGGAAGAACATTACCCGTAGAACTTCTGAAAACTCTTCGGCAGCCCATGACCTGTTTCGCCTCTCTCCTTCGGACTCATCAGACAGATGCAGTCCATGAATTCCTCTTCAAATCAAGTGAGTTACTCGAACCAAAAATGTACGAAGTTCGCAACGTGGCCTCAACTTTATACAGCTGAAACGCTCGTTTTGTGATATTTCTCAGCTTGATGTGCTGGAGAAAGGCCGTATTGTGTTTTAGCCATTCTACTGAATACGCTACTCAAAACCTCCCTTGAAGAAAGTATAGTACGATGTCATGCCATGTGAAACTTGAGGCGATGCGGGTGTATTCAGTTGACGAATCTCACAGACAAAAGATCAGTTTAGGATCCCGCTGCGTTCCGCGCTAAACCCTAAACAGTGCGTGCTACTTACAGACATGCGTTTCACCCTCCAATTCTCTTTCATTCGAATAATCTTGTCAGGGCGCGCCCAGACAGAAGAAAAAGCACATGTGCAGAGAGTGACGCATCCCCAAGGTCGCCATCGGTTCGACACGTCCGGAACGCAGGTGAGTTGGCGGCTCCCACCAAACACGGCTTAGCTAGTGGGCCTGAGAGCGTTCACGACCGGAACACCACCATTGGCTGTGCGGAGTGAACAAGTGACGACCATATGTCACCAATTAGTCATCCTATACATTTACCCAGACGCTCTGTATGTTTTGTCCTGGGCAATACAGCCATGTCCCCAGTTCTCTGTCTTCTCACTATCGCGTAGTCTGGCAGGCGCAGTGCAGGCGTAACCCAAATAGCTCGGCCACCGCGCAAGACACAGCAAGTCTAGGATATCGTGGACCTTTATACCATCGAAAGGTAATAAGGCTTCAACTCTGGATACGAACATTGTTCAGTTGGCGAACTGCTCTTTTCAGCTTGTCTCTGCTTCGGAACCAGCCATACTGTCAGCATTTGTTCGGAGTGAAGATAATGTACCACATGACTTTTCTCTTGCGACGTTAGTCCAGATGTCAATGAGCCGACCTCGTGGAGGACGCTCCGGGTTTTATGTCCAGAGATATACTTGGGCATTAGTCTATAAAAGAAGCTGGTTTCGACATTTTCATAAAGGAAACTACTCACAAGTTTGCTGAAAACTTTTCGACAGCCCACGACCGGTTTCGCCCTTCTTGGGGCTCATCAGGTAGGCGCAGTCCCCGAGTTTCCGTCAACCTTATGTTCTACTTGAACCCAGATTGGACTATTTTCGAGAAATACATTAATTTGCAAATTAATTTGCTTTATTCGAGAGACTCGACTGAATCTCTCGTTTACGACATTGTCCATATGCACAAGTTGTCTGATTTCCTTCAGACATGCTGACAGGTGGTCGAAATGGAATGAGAGCCACTTTTTGCGCTGTGAGTCGTTGTGGAAACCACCAGAACGTTGTTTACCTCCACACACCACTTTCTCGCTGCCGACACTTCAGCTATGCTTGTTGATCAGATCGCAGCTGTTCTGTTCACAGAGCTTGGTAACTGGTTTGTCACTGGGCTAAGGGATATCGTCCTCGCGCGTTCGAGAGCAATTCCCAATGTTCATTCGCATTTGTATTATTCCTAGAAGCAGTTTACTAACCGCGAGTTGACTGGTTAATTAGTGCGCAATCTGTTTGGTCCACCCAACTGCGCCCCTCGCATGATGATGAAGCACTTGCAATCTGATTGCCAAGCTCGGTGAACAGTTCAACAGCCGAGCTACAAATTGACTTAGCAGTTAGTTTTCAGACGTTTCAACCTCAGTGGCGATAGATTTGCTTTCTTGATTTTGTACAACTTGCAAAGAGTTACTGAAAACTACTGCTCTGATTGGCTACCTGCTCCCCGAAATTTCATTGGTCTGTTTCGGATGTCTTGCGTTGCGGTCCGTATCGCTTTGTTTCATTGACGCTCTGGGTAGCTTCTGTCTAGCAATGTTTGTTCCTGTCCTGGCTTCCGTTATGGCATGGTCAAATTTATCTTCAGTTGATTTTTTGTGCTGGTTTCTACTTTGAGCAGTGTTCAATTTTCTCGGTCCATCCTCAATTTTTACTGTCTGGATTTCTCAGTTTTTTTCCCGGTTGGTTACGATTTCTCCTACTTTATAAGTTGGGTGGTGTCTTGCTTTGTTCTTCGATTCCTCGTTTATTCTTTCGTATTTGGATCCGTTTTGAACCCCGTAGTCGTGCGGTTATTTTGTCAAAGACCACGTGATGAACCACAAGCTAATGCGCTCGAACTACAAATAGCGCGGCACATTTTCAAGCGCCGATCTTGCGGCGATAACGACTTCCCCCTGAGGAGATTAACATATGGTTTTCAGCGTCAAAAGACCTTACCTGACCTTCTTCAACGGATTGTTTGCGGCTCATACAGACTTGCTTGACCCCAGTCAATGTTTTATCGCTTGGGTGACAGACTGGCTTCCAGTAGCGGGACCAATTGATCCGCATATTCCTGTGCCCATCATGTGTGACAGAACCCTATCACTGTTCTGTTCTCTGCCCCGGGGAACGTCATGCACGATAACTCAACAAACAACTTGTTCACATTCACCAAGACGATAATTTTGCTCTTTTTCTAAAGTTTGCGGTAATTAAATTAAGTGGGTCAGTGTTCCGGTGAAAGTCAAGCCGAAAAAAAACAAATTCTGTGGAACGGGCAACATGGAGTAGTTTAGTAGCGGACATTCTTGAATGTAAAAAAATTCACCATCATACCTCCGTTTACCGCTTTATCTGAGAAGGGAACAAAACAATTTCTGTGGAACGGGCAACATGGAGTAGTTTAGTAGCGGACATTCTTGAATGTAAAAAAATTCACCATCATACCTCCGTTTACCGCTTTATCTGAGAAGGGAACAGCCTGTAAATAAAAACTGGCGACGGGGTGGAAGCCCGAGCGCGTTCAGTGCACGACAGAATGTAAACAGTGGTTGACGTACTCGGTAGTCCCAACATGG
>NW_008751865.1:942073-952325 GCF_000715545.1 Opisthorchis viverrini
CTTCTCGGACCATTCGTCGTTTGGGTGCATTCATCGGTAGATTAGCTGGCTGCTGATCGGCTTGGCAACTACTAACTTGAATGCGGTTCTCCAGCGCTCGAAGAAACGTCATCAATGCGCACTGTGCCTTTCGTGTAGATCCAGTTACCAGTGAAAGGAACAAGGCCTTTGCTGAGGAGTTGTTCATTAGGAAATGCCAACTGAACAGTTACAGACTATTGGACAGGAAAGCAAAATTCTCATATGCATCTTGTTCATAAAAACCATGTATCCTCTTCTTCTCGAACAGGTCTTATTGAAAGTTCCTGGATACCCATTGACTATCACTCAAACGTAAACGAATAGTACAAAGCGATTCCACAAATTCCGTAATAAATCACACTTTTCAATAGACGCGAAGCGGGTTTATGAGAAAAACATACTACTCACAGGCTTCATCAGTAGTATCCACCATTCTACAAAAGGTCTAATAATGCCATGCACTCCCGCTGCTCACAGTGGCTTTGCAGGGTTTCGCAAGCACCGCTCACACGGTGGTCAAAACCTCCTCTATAAATCTGTTCTTTACAAATTGTTTAGTTATTCTCCTTTCTTTTACCTGTAACTGAGGGTTTTCTCTTCAGTTCCACTCTGCTCTGAAACAAATCATGTGCGGCAAATTGTTTCCACTGGCAGTCAGTTTCACCACACAGAGTAGTATTTTGGAAATTCCAGGAGGGGACAATTTGTCATGAAGGTACGAATTTGAAATGAATATTTGTTGACCAGGGCAAAATTGTTCACCTGGATCCACTTATCGATTAGTTGGAAGGGGTGAGGAGAGTCGAATTGGACAGAACACGATCGGGAGGTACACAAGGCTCCTATTCATGGCGATACTACTGATATGTCTGAAAGCTCACCGTCACTTTTGGCCATTTGAGACTCATTAGCTAGGCGTCGCCCATAAACTTTTTCCCCAAGCTGGAAGCTCTTAGAGTAGAACATTTGTTGTGCTAACGTGAAGCGGAAACGAGACTACAATATATCGCTGCCTGTGACACCCATCAACCGAATGTGCCGCGCAAAGACCACGTGTGATCAAAAGGAAAGAACTTATTTGTGTCTGATGTGAAAGATGCCAGTGACACTCACTTGAGTTCTTTATGTTGAAGACAACTGAGGAGAGAATTAAGACTGATGTGAGACGCCTCAAAGAGGGATATCTTGATACCTCAGAAGTTGACCCTACTGGAGGGTGCAGTATCAACGAAAGTAAGCTGAACGTGAGAGTTCCATTTACTCGGTAAAGAACCTCACCCCATCGTTACAGGGTCATTGGTTTTGAGTCACGTGAAAGCAATTTCCCCAGCGGTGGTGACCCATTTTATTTGATGACCAATAATCGTAATCGATTTATTCGATCCATCTCTCGGTTGGTACTGTAAGGCTGACGTCTGAACGTGAGAGTTCCATTTACTCGGTAAAGAACCTCACCCCATCGTTATAGGGTCATTGGTTTTGAGTCACGTGAAAGCAATTTCCCCAGCGGTGGTGACCCATTTTATTTGATGACCAATAATCGTAATCGATTTATTCGATCCATCTGTCGGTTGGTACTGTAAAGGCTGACGTCAGTATTCTGAGTACAATAAATGTGTCTAGACTACTCTGTAGTGAGATGGAGTGATGCCCGCAACCTGAGGTTCTCATTCCGACGGGGCTTTTGTGGATTTCGTATTCCTATTGGTGTTTTCATATCGATCTACTTTAACGCGGCACGTGATTATTCAATATAAGTTAGGATCTATTCCTGTCAGTGAAACCACTCTTTACTGAACAGCCTAGAAGCACTTTACAGAGGCTTCCTCTTTGGTGGGAATTGTGAGTCGTGAGAATCTCATGACCTTCCGACCAATGGTTGACCATTCAACCTTTCGGCCACGAGCGGCTAATTGCAGTGTGATTGACTCTCATTCAGACGGTATATAGCGCCTCTTATCGTTCAATTACAGAAACCACATCACGTGATCATGTGATGACAAGCCCTTCAAGTGAGAACTTTTCAGAAGGAAGTTTAACTCATCTTGTGAACTTGGCATGCATCTGAGCTACTTATCGATTGACGGCGATCTGAGTAGACTGAGTAATTTTCAATCGAAATTTCATCCCGTCAGTGTATGCCCGAAAACCCTGAAACACTGTAAAGCTGTGTCACCCCGATTGGGAATCATGAACAGTGCTCACCTCACGAAACTCCTGTGGAGAGGTTCGAACTCACAACCTTGGTTGAGGACTTGCTTCTAAAGTTGCTTTGGAAATTAAGTGTCACGATGTTGACGTTTTCTTTCTCGCAACTATTTTTTACCGGATTGTATTCATTGCATTGAGCCCACCATGTTATTCCAAAAACATCGATCAGGGCTTAGACGTAATGTACTACTCACATTGTTGCTGAAAACTCTTCAACAGCCAGCGAGTAGTGCATTACGAATGTAAATGTTGTAACAACTGAAATATGAGGCGGCCTGGTGCAGCACACTCAGCAGTTGCCTGGAAACATCACAAACGAAAACCTAATCTGTTTGCAAATGGGTATATTTCGCTAATCGACCAGATTCTTCCAATGAGTTCCCCGCCGTCCGTGCCATGTGGAGTTTGAACGGAATCGATAACGACGATACTGAATGTTGTAATCTCAAAATAATCTATATAGAAATCGATCGTCACCTATAACGTTTTTACTCGGATTAAACAAATCTGCCAGGGGCAAGTGAACGCTCCTCACACACACACACACACACACACAAACACAAACACACACACACAATCTTCGTTCCCCTGGATTCTTCTCGATCGAACATGCTCCGCCGAATATTCCTGGCCCATAAAACAGCACTTGTTTCCTTCGAATGCTACCGATGACAACGGTGTGTGTGTGTGATGTACACATCCTTTTTCTTGGAATATGAGACAATCAATCAATTAATCGATCAATCACTTTAGAGATCTCTTCTGATCTAAGCTCGTTCAAACCAAAGTCGATAGACGGCGTCTAAGGCGAGTTGACTTTGTCGCTTAGCCCGTGTTATCACGGTCAATGTCGGTTGATCAGAACGTAAGAATATCATTTTTCAAGTGTCCGGATTGAACTGACAACACCACTTGGGCCTAGGATGAGTTTTTTTACATACAAAAGTGGCGACTAAAGGGTGAGAAGATCTGTGTCATATCCAGGGTTGTGCACTTCTTGTCTGCGCTGACGACAAGAGTCAAGCCCATCGTTCCAAAAGACAAAAACTGCCAACTGTGTCAAAATATCTGATGGGTTATTTGGAAAGTTGGAAACCCGAATTTTTTTGCTTGCAATTGAAGTTTTCTCTTGACAGAGGTTTCAAACTACTGGCCTGAAGGTCGCAGGCTCGAGACTCATTATTGGCATTTTGTGAGATAAAACAACTGCTGTTGACTGGAAGAACTTTCTCCGCGAAGTATGCGCCTGGCGGCTTTTGCAGACTCCACCAGCCCAGGTCTACACGTCGAGATCGATGAAACGCTAATATCTTGCCGTGAAAACCACGCGGAACGAGTCCTTCCCCAGCAGTGGATTTCCGGAGAGATCTGTCGGGAAACTAAAGAGGTTTCCGTGTATGCAGTGCCAGATCGAACTGCGGCCACTTTGATGGACACAATCCAGGCCTGCATCGCTCCTGGCTCAATCATCATTTCCGATATGTGAGCATCATACCGAGGAATTGAAACGATGATTGACAAGAATTATGCTCATGAAATGATTATTCATACCGAAAACTTTGTGGATCCAACGACTGGAGCCCACACACGAACCATCGAATCTCCCTGGCACGTGTACAGGATTTAGAATAAACGCCAATGCGGCACACACTGATGTTCAGTGGACAGCTACTTGTGTGAGTTCGTTTGTAGGCAAAGGTACCGAAAAACGGACCTTTTTATGCAACTTATTCCCGATTTCACTCTCTTCAGTGGAGACTAAAATTACGAATTTCATATCCTTTTTTAGGTGGCGGGGGTTAGTTTTTTGCGGGATTTATCTGAGAAAGATCCCAGAATAGTACCAATCGTAGCTCAAAATTGCAGCATTTGTCTGTTCTCCTCTGAGGCCTCAAAGGCACAATGACAACAACATGTGACTTCAGTACGAATGCGTTTGTTTGCCGTCATGGTAGATAGTAGGTTATTTCATCTGACTTCGGGCCATCTTCTGTCGTGACAGCAACACCAAGGTCAAGAACAGCCTAGAAGTACAGACCAATTTACTTTTTTCATCCACAAACCAAAGAGTGAATGAATGGCCGTTGATTTGTTCATCAAGCTGGGCGGTTTGAGTGCTGACATCATCAATGGAGGCGACACCTTCACTCACAACACACTGATGAAGTCACCTGGGCTAGTTGAGAAATGCTCACAACCGAACTGCCCTGCTCAGCAGACAAACCGGCGACCATCACTACGAAGTGAGCTACCAATGAAAAAAAGGCCCTCATTCCGGAGTTATTTATTAGGAAATGCCAACTGACCGGTTACAGACCATTGGACAGGGAAGGAAAACATAAATTTGCATCTTATTTAAAAAGCTGGACATCCATCTTCTCCTGAATGCATCTCCTTGAACTTTCCTGGAGATTCATTCACTCAAATCATTCCTTGCTCAAATCCAAGCAGATGTTACAAAGTGACTCCACGAATTCCACAACAGAATTCCCCTTTTCGAAAGACGCAAAGCGAAATTCCACGAGCAACACATACAACTCGCGTGCCCCCACGCCATCAGTACACCATCAGTTACACCGATATTCTCTGCAGTTTCAGCGGATGGATAATGAAAGAAGTCTTCGCATCGAAGACGGTGATGAAGCACGCGAAGTGGGCTCATGTGCCATAGTATCACAAAAATTTTGATAGCTGTCAATATATTTCCTTTCTAGTTGACTCTACATTGCAACCTGGAAACGTCGCTTGTCACCCAGGTGGGACGTCACTGACAAATTAGCGAATATACACTCATTTGCAAACTAATTTGCTTTTCGTTAGACTCACCTGGAACCCAGCTGACTCTCTCGTTTGTGGTGTTCTCAGGCAACTGAATGTGCTGCACCAGGCCGCCTCATGTTTCGGTCGCTACGATATTTGAAATATCGCGATACATGTATATTTATGATGAGTAGTACCAAATTAGTTTGCAGATGAGTGTATATTCTCTAATTCCGTGCAATTTGTTTTCCAGTAGAAAATAAAGTTGACGGAAACTCGGGGACTGCGCCTACCTGATGAGCCCGAAGTTGAAGGGCGAAACCGGTCGTGGGCTGTCGACGAATTTTCAGCAACCTTATGAGTAGTACGTTACAAAGATAGCTTAGAGTTCGTTATGAGGGAAGGACGTGAACACCCATTGCATGATGTTTTTATAGGACACATGGAAATACCTCATCACTCAGTTTGTGATGGGTTACTCTAGGTCGAAGCTGTTGAACGGGCGTGCACTGGGTCGATTTTCAGACACATTCACTCGGGTATTTCTTGTGAATGGGAATGTTATATCTACTTTGACAGTCAGAGAATCGGTCCAAACTGCACGAAAGTTGATTCATCCACTGAACTAACTACTTCCTAATCGTCTATAAACTACTGAATTACACTGTCGCTCGACCCGATCGTTGTAGAGTCAGCGTCTTGGAGGGTGACTATCCTATTTGAACAGCAACAGTGACAGATCCTAGCCCGAAGGATTGTGGGCTTCTTGATAGGATTGAGAGCTTAAAATAGTCCAATCTCGACTGTCTGAGTTATGAGTCAACGCAATGCCACACTTGAACGATGATCAGCCACGAGCAGATATGTTCGATAATTTGTCTCCAGCATCTAAAATACACAAATGGACATCCATTGCCATTGTGTTTTTCAGGCATGTCGAGCCATGTTTTCAGCTTTCCTGAGAGCTGGAGGGTCAGGCCTAGAAGACACTTGGGAATCAATCAATCAAGACACGGGATGAGAGATCGACCAATAGAGCCACCCGACCGGACAGCCAATGGCGACTGAAGGTCAGCTCCGACTAGTAGCAAGTATATCAACACACAGCAACACTACCCAACGCACAACCACCGACCCGTCGCCACGTTCCACTACGTCTGCCAAAACCGCACTGATAATGTCACCTCGACTGAGAAAGAAACATTCGCAAACTTTCCGGCTCAGGGACCAAAAACTCATTTATTCATACTTTGCTCTAGCTCAGTAGATACCAAAATACCTGAATTCGTTTCAAGGTCCTCATCAGATGTCAAACAAAGAGACGATGTCATCATCAGTCCCAGAAACAGCAAAACAGACGCTAACAGGACAGCGATTTTTCTCTGCAGTCCCTCGGATGATGATGACTTAGTTTTGTTTCCCCTGCAAAGGTGACTCACGCAGTCGCGTAGTTAAGACTAAGCACAATAGTACATTGGCACGGGAACAACTTCACGCGACAGGAACAGATAACCAATAGTTGTGAGCAAGTTAGTGCGACAGGTTCACAATCGTCTTCCTACCTTGTTGAGTTCCACTCATCTCAAACTGTTGTGAACCAACCTGCGTGAGCACGGCCGCTCACGCTAGGCTAGATGGAAGCTTTACATAACGAAAAACAATGAATCTAACAAGTTCGGTCTGATTGTTGATCGATAGACTTGTTGAATTTACGCAGGACGTACGTTATTGCTCGCGAGGATCGAGCAATCACTGCCATCGGGTCACCTAGGGTTAGTAGAAGCAAGTCCAGAACGGATCAACCCACCAGCAGACTGTTTCGACCCTGGGGACTTTGTGCATCACCAAGTTTACAGTTTCCGTTTTTCGTTCACATCATAATGACATTTTTTCTACCACCCTCAATACAAGGATGCAATCGCTCGCACGACAGTGTACAGCTTTGCGCATTGCCGGAAGAGATGCACGTGTTGTCGTTTCAACCACCCATCTAACACATCCAAACTCTTCTGATGTCACAACACGGAGTTATGCGAAAATCTTTTTGTTTCCACTGACCAGTGTGATGACGGAGCAGCGTGTTCGGTTGATAGGGGGAAGTGTTGTACATAAAAAAACAAAGTTTGATTTTTTGAAAAAAGCGTGGGACATCAACAATGTTATATCGTGATGATTTGAAGCAAGGATTAGAATTCTGTGAAAGTCTTCCTGGAACGTGATTACGTTTCACTGTCGACCCGGGTGCCCGACGATCAATTCAACCACCAGGGTTCGATCCTCGCATCCCAGCTTCGATATAGCGGCCCGCCCCAGGAGTGGTAATTTGTAGACACCAACCTTTTTGGAAACAAAGAAGCAAAATCAATTGTTGGGACACATTTTACACTTACAAATGAAGTTTTTTACGCAGTAATCAAGCAAAATAATATTTAAATCCCTCTACACGTATAGAAAACCCATCTATCAACAGCGGCGTTATTTCGGTGATCTGCATTTCTCATGGCAGTATCATCTGAACTTATTTATCCGACTTCTGTGTGTCCTGTCCAATGAATGTGCTGCAAAAAAGACCGCTTCAAGCTTCGATTCGAAAGATGTTCGGGGATCCATTTCTACTAATGAGTAGTTGTGAGTACTCATGGGTAGCGGTGTAACGCCTCGGCTGTTACCTATGCATCCCGCAAACATGTTCGAATTAAACTACACTTTATGAGTCAGCAATAAAGATGGACTAATAGAAAATTGCATTAGCTTCACGGTCGCTAGATGGTTGAACTGTAATGTACGCAAATAATGCTTGAACACACTACTCATATGATTGTCGAAAACTCTTCGAGGGATTTCATTGGATTCAGCTGAGTCTTTCGTCAGAACCCTATTAGTGCACAAATGAGTGTGTTTCGCGAATGCTGGTGTGTCCCTAAACCCATATTTTTTAAACGGAAGTCGCTTGTCACGGCCGTTACAGCATGGCTCGCTCATCATCTGGCCAATCGGCTGGATGTGGTACCCATCATCTGATTGGTCGATTATACCATGCATGCGTTGTGCTATCGTAATTGGTCCATCCATAGTGTCGACCGATCTTATGCGTCACATGTGTCCATAGGTCCATTGGGTGAGAACCTCTACAGATTGCAACACTCAAAACGTGTAACTGGTACTTAGAAAAACCACACTTCGGCCTCACATGAACTGTGCTGACAAGACGGCGTTTTACATATCTAGAGTACAGATGTTTCAGGCCCAAACAGCCCTAACTCCCGTTGATTTTAGGAGGGATTAGTCGCTTGATCTAGTGTTAAGTTTAGTGCCGAATTAATGGTTGTTTGTGGGCTGGGATACTGGCAATGTGCCCACACCTTGAAAGGAGGATAATTAAGTTGGCTCAAAAGCCCAAGCGCAAGGCAGCGGTTTTTGACAGGAAATGCAATTACATTACCTGTTTTATGGGACACGTCGCCACACACGTATTTCAACCCCAACCTGGAGGACCAGGAGACCTCTAACCATTGATCAACCTGGTATGGATGACTCTGTGAGTGTCGCGCAAACACCCCTGCAGTATAGCTCCACGGGTCGCCGAGTTACACACCGTTAAACCACTGTAAGGTTCAGTCCCTGAGTAGTTGTGCAATAGCGAAGCGTCAGTGTTGAACACTGGTGTTGTGATTATTATTAGTAGTAGTAGTACTTAATCATCTTCGGTTCTTAGTTTAGGTTAGTTTGCTTTAGGCGCTTGAAGCTCCTTGACTTCATACCAGAAATGCCCGCCCCTTGTTTTCAACGACGATGAGCCGGCTACAGTGAAGCTGATTGATTTTTGAATTTCATTCGATGTCGCTAGATCGGGGTTCAGTACATGTGGTCAGGGGAAGTCCGCGGGGAGGTTGAATAATGATTCCAAAGTATGCTGCTGTGGACTGGCGGGTGCTACTGTCCGTTCCGTTATTTCTTATCTGACGAGAAGACTTTCCTGTCTTGCACCCCCTGCAAGACATATTAGAGCACGGACACTATAGCCCAATATCTCTGGCTTTGATCAGTGGCTATCGCTGCATGTTGAGGGGTCCCTGCGGTATGTCTGATCGTTCAGCTGTGACTGCCATGCCACACGAAGGAGCCACGAGGGCTGGAATACTGCCAGGTCGCCCAAGCCTAGACAGGGGAAGTCGAGTGGCATATGTCTAGTGGCGACATGTCCAGTATACTTTGAAGCGTGGATTAATTTGACAAGATGACTTTGCCATTTTACTCACAGTCTTTTTGGGTTCCTCGTACCTCCTGCTTCAGTTTTTCACTATCCCAGTTCCGAGGGGTGCCAGACCAAGTGATGTTCGTTCAGTATCTTGTTCAAATGGCAGTCTCTGATAGAAAATTTTACGTGGGCACAATTTACTCGATTAGGCTCAATGTGATTGAAACGGCAGACATCCGTCGAACCTTCAACAATATGCCCAAGCAAGATCTCAACAGGTCGATAAATTTTGGACAAAGATTAGATTTCATGTCCACATTTCATGCGGTCCGATTGTTGCTCAGTCTCAGAGTTATTGTGAGAAGCTATTGAATAGTGACTGATTGCAT
This sequence comes from Opisthorchis viverrini, assembly GCF_000715545.1. Taxonomy (NCBI): domain Eukaryota; kingdom Metazoa; phylum Platyhelminthes; class Trematoda; order Opisthorchiida; family Opisthorchiidae; genus Opisthorchis; species Opisthorchis viverrini. The sequence goes on from NW_008751865.1 coordinate 951,653, forward strand.
CAAAACCAACGGGGCGATGCCTAGTTGCCCCGAATCGATACTACCGCTCTTAGAGCTGCTAGATCACTCCTAACCCGTCTCTCTGAGGCAGAAAATATAGTCAAAGCAGTCCGAGTTTATCGATGCATTCTTTCGAAATTCAAATTTGAACTACGCTGAAGTCAATGCTGATATGCAATGTGGTCATATTTTTCGTTTCGGACATGAGATGGAGACAAAACCGGACACAGAGACGACCAACCACGCGACTGTGTGAGTGTCACTGCGCTGCACGATCTTTTGCGTGATACTCTCACTAAACTAGACGGTGTTCACAATTCTAGACAGAGTTCAGTTCTTTAATTATATTTATATTGTTCCTGTATATTTTGTGGCATTATAAATAGCATGAAGGCAAAAAGGCAATAGGATGAATGTGTCCCGTGCTAGCTACGAACCAAACGAACGCGTGCCCTGATTGGTCAAAAGGCCAGCCAATCCATAGCGACGATTTTTAGGTCAACGCTTCTCGCCCCTCACGAAGATTCTAGAGCGAAATTGTGGAACATTCGTTGAGCACCCCATAAATACAGCTGTATCAATCTTCCTTTGTCTTTAATAATGGGCTGTATGAAGCTACTGTGGGCGTAGCAGGAAGCTAAAAACCGTCACAGAGTTGGTGGGGGGGATGGGT
>NW_008751865.1:952690-961434 GCF_000715545.1 Opisthorchis viverrini
GAATCAGCGGGGTTCCAGGTGAGTCTCTCGAAAAACCAAATTTGATTTTAAATGAGTGTATATTCGCTAATTTCGTGCAATTTGGTTTTAAGTAAAACATAAGGTTGACGGAAACTCGGGGACTGCGCCTACCTGATGAGCCCCAAGATGGGCGAAACCGGTCGTGGGCTGTCGATGGATTTTCAGCAACCTTATGAGTAGTACATTACAAATGTACATGTATCGCGATATCTCGATTATCGTAGCGACTGAAACATGAGGCGGCCTTGTGCGGCACACCCAGTTGCCTACGAGAGATTCAACTGGGTTCCAGGTGAGTCTCTCGAAAAAAAAACAAATTAGTTTGCAAATGACTTGTGTACTTGTTCATGCCAAGTAGTAGGCTCAAGCTCGTGGTTACGAATATTCACAGCGTTCACAGGTTTCTCCAAAGGACTCAAGTACCAACCTAATTTAGCCTCCTAAGAGATCACGCTGAAAACTTCTTAGTGCGGTATGGAGGGCAATGGACTCTAGTTTCGGCTCATGATTCTTAGTACCGAGTTCAAAACGAATGTTGCAAGGGGAAGTATTTTTGTGTGGCCTGAGAACTGCGGTAGGCGGTTTTTAGCAGTGCCAATACGACGCACGCATGCACGCAGCTTGCTATAACTTCAGTAGCTTTATCCAATTTCTCCAGGACATCTCTCGCTCCCTCGACATTTGCCATCGTTCATCTAATGCAGCTACAGACCACTCCACTAATCCAGCGTCTCAGTACTTTCATCTTAACGGCAGAGAAGTGCCAACTTTGTGTTTGCTCCATACTTGTCATCCTTCACATGGTCTCTCATTAGATGGTTGGGTTGTGGTCATCATGTGATCTGGTGATCAATACACGTGACCATGTAGTTCAAAATAACAGACACTCCAGAAGCCTGATCGAAAGGATATCAAAGGAAGCAGCACCTCGATGAAAATAAGGAAACATCCAGATCTACTAGCTAAATGGATGATCCTTCCGTACATCATGAACACATATGATTTCAAAGAAAGGATACTTCAAGTAAAGGGAATCTGATTGGCTCATAGATCAGCTGTGACCTTGAGGAAACTGATCCCAAGACAGAAGGACAAAACCAAGTAAAGCCTAAGAAGAATCGTTGTGTAGCTAATCAGTTACACGGACTGCAACGAATATCAAGTTGGACAGGGAGATAAAGGAACACAACGCAGCTCTCGAAAGATATGACTCATTCTCTCTTTGTTTCTACATATGACGATCATAAAGACAGTCTCAATTTAGGTCTAAAGATCATAGTACGCAGAAGTACAAGATACGAGAAGGAATTTCTGGAAGCATGGTACTCCGCAACGGATTCAGTTCACCCGAATTTCGAAATCGACCGTCTACGCATCAATGCGCATCGCCAGCTCAGTGGTAACACTAAATCAGTCTTGAACATCAGTCCAACGAACCAAGAAACAAACAAATGTCCAAGCAAAGGGCCTGGAGAGGCCAAGTTTCAAGACTAACCGGATAGGTCGACCGAGTGGCCAATAGGAATGCTCACCCAAATGACCAACAGTAGTTCAAGGTCGACCTGGGCGAGTAACACCAATAGTAACACCAATACTGTCTTCAATTGGTCAAAAACAGTTTGGAAAATAACAAAAAAATTCTGGGTTCGAACTTGAGTGGACATCCATGTTGCGTGGAATCACATTCGCCTTTCGATGTATTTGATTCTAGTGGGAGATGTGAAATTGATTGAAGACTTGTGAAGGGCCTTAGGCTGGACAACACGATGCTGAAACAAATGGCAAATTTCCCAGCAAGATAAAAGATAACACAACATTGTGGAAAGTCTTCGTTAGTGAACGGTTGTTTTGTACGAATACTTCATTACAACACACCCGTTTGTTGAGAAGTTAGCCTCGCTTACTGGTACATCTCAGGGAACCCGAAATTGGCGACGCGTCGATGGTCAGCTTGACATGTATCCCAGTCATTGAAAGTAGTATAGTAAGGTTTTTGAAATACTCTATTGTTTCTCATCTTAACCGGTAAGTGAACTATGAAACAAGCCCCCCTGACATGTGTTGATTTATTGAACTTTGGGTTTCGCTCAGTGATCGACAATTAAGTTCGTTTGCATCGCCCCGTCAGTGTTTATTCACTGCAATATTTGTTGATAATTTCTAAAGACCTGTCTTCGTCAACCGTGAAACAAATTGAATGCGCTTGTTGCGAGCATTAAACAGAGTTTCCCAACATTCCGTGCGACGTCACAACTCTGTGGCTATTGAATTAATTGGGTTTCCCCAATCGATTACGCCAAAACGTCAAGTATGCACGGATTACGTAACGTTGTCTTTTCAGATTGGTTGCACCCCTGGATAACGTGGAACACTGTACATCTATAGGCAAATCCATGGTAACATAGATTGGATAATCGAACGTCATATAAAGTTTTTGACAACATTTGATGTGGAATCAATCCCAGGGTGAGCAGATGGCCTTGATCGCCAGTTTTGATGCGTACCGTGTTGGTTTCATCAAATTAGTGCTTTGGTTGAGCACACAACCTTGACCTATTTTTGATGAAAACAATTCCTTATCCGCCTCTAGGCTCATTTTGCGCAAAAATATTATCTGTTCGGACGTAAAACCTTAAATAAACTTCTCGACGCTTTCAACTATCGTTCATGGCAACGAGACGGCAATATGTTATTCGTAAAGCCACGGAGTGATCCATCAGTAACGTTAATGCAACAAGTGCCACCAAATGACACTCGACTGTTTTTGACATGTGGAGGTGTAATGCCCGGTAGTGTCGGCAAATATCGTTCTTCGAAAGGGAACATGGCTGGACCGTCCCAGGATGTAGTTTAGGACAGTAATTCTATTCATTTATTGCTGGTCCAAAAATTTGGTAAAAATCAAATTTTGCTGAGAGGAACTATCTATTAGCTACACAACCGCTGGTGACTAAAAGAACTTTCTTCGCGAAGTTTGTGCCTGGCGGCTTTTACAGACTCCAACAGTTATCGGCGGCCCAGGTCTATACGTCGAGATCGATGAAACGCTAGTATCTCGCCGTGAAAACCACGCGGGACGAGTCCTTCCCCAGCAGTGGATTTTCGGAGAGATCTGTCGGGAAACTAAAGAGGTTTCCGTGTATGCAGTGCCAGATCGAACTGCGGCCACTTTGATGGACACAATCCAGGCCTGCATCATGAAACGGTTAATCATACCGAAAACTTTATGGGCCCAACGACTGGAGCCCACACACAAACCATCGAATCTCCCTGGCACGTGTACAGGATTTAGAATAAACGCCAATGCGGTACACACTGATGTTCAGTGGACAGCTACTTGTGTGAGTTCGTTTGTAGGCAAACGTACCGAAAAATGGACCTTTTCATGCAAATTATTAATGACATGTCCCATTTTAACCCACTTCAATAAAAACTAAAATTACAAATTTCATGTACTCTTTTCTTTTAATCTTTTTATGTGATGGGGTGAGTGGGAATTCCTCTCCTATGACTGTCTTCTTGTCGAAATGTTTTCAGCAACTTTATGAGTAGTATAGTATAAAATTCTACCCTCTTGTCTACCGACAGCAAACACTCAAAATGTTTAGGATTTATGATGAAAGTCATAAGTTTCTCATTACGGCACTGAGAAGTCTGCGAAACATCCAGATTAGAAGAGGTTTATCTGCCCCCCCCGCGAGGCTTGAAGGAACATTCAATCTCTCGTTTGTGATGTCCTCCAGCTGAATGTGCTGCACATAGGCCGCCTCATGATTCAGTTGGCACGATATTCCAGATATCGCAGTATATTTTCATAAAGCAAACTAGTCACAAGGTTGCTCAAAACTGTTCAGCAACCTTGTGAGTAGTTTCCTTTATGAAAACAGAAATTTGTTAGTCCCTGTCACATCCCGATAATCACTCTGACCACGTTGTCACGTTCCATTTTCATGAAGAATACTATTCACAAGGTTGCTGAACAGTTTTGAGCAACCTTGTGACTAGTTTGCTTTATGAGAATTGTACAGTCTTTCACATATCAGATAGAGCAGATATGATCTTCGCCAACTCTAGGCACTTCTTGCTCTTGATTTCTCCACCAATGAAAACGACTCACGGAATACATACTAAGAATCCAAGCTGTCTAATGCGCTCCTGGCATAGTTTCTCAGGTATGCTACCTGATTGCTGAAAAGTTATCACTATTAACGTAGACATCACGATGAGTGAAACGTTGATAGAGTGACTACACGTTTATCTGAGCTGCATACAACTCAGGCAACCTAGGATTGGGTAGTGTGAACCTCCAGATGGCTTGAGGTAATGAGCGTGCGTACAGGAATTTTTGGTCTCACTGAGGCTTCATCGATCATAAGAAACTCCATAGTGTTGGGTCGTACGATACTTGTATGAGAAACCATCAGATTCGGGTAGGTGTCTTGGTATAGTCACAAGCGGATTGTAGAAGTTTTCGAAGTAGGATGAGTCTAAGATGGCAACAACTTCTGGACAAGACCAGAAAAGCAACCAGCCAACTCATCAACAGTTACCTGGAAATTACACCATAGCGGTCATGTGATGTTCAACGGAACTTTATTCTTTCAGCCTTCCGTTGAATATGTGGTCGAATTTGACTTGGCACGCAGTGACTTTCTTTAGCAACTCGTTGCCAACTTATGGGTGCGGAACGCTATTCCGGACAGTGCAAAGCAAGTTGAGCAAGCAGCCGTCTTCGTAATGAGTTTAAATTTCCCCACGCAACCAGGATTGTTTTCGCTGATCCATTCAAGTCTTCCAGAATCAGTGACATAATTGGTCTGGTATGGTGAACTGAGGGACTGAGAAAATGGAACATGGTCCCAGTCACGTGGCCTTTACAGTCAGGCAGCTTAGTATTCAGTGTCTAGAGTGTTTGATACGATACAGTATTGTCCGCCTCTTTGGGAAATGGAATTTTAAACGAGAAAGTCCTTCATTGTGACGCCGGCTATTTTGAATCGATCCAGTTGTCGGGGTAGTTTCAAACCAATCCACGTGACCGCCCAGAGTATCATTCCCTACGGTGCGTGGTGTTACAAAATGTAGACTGATGGAAACTAGGTTTCGTAGTCAGTTAAAAGACGCTTATGTCTCTGAATTTTTCAGAACACGGGATGACGGTGGTTTGGAACATCTATCGGCGATGTCTGACGTCCGAACATCAACTGCTTTTCTCTTCTCTGGTTCAAACCTTGCTTCGGTCTGCCAGGCAGGTTTCATAGTGAATTTTCGGTTTCTCAGCAACCCCAACTGACTTGTGTGGTAAGAAACAGTTTACTAAAGTTTTGTCTCAAACGAATTTCGTTACATTCAGCGCCTCATGTTTCTTTTTTGGCGGTCATCTGTCTGTCCCCGTGTTGCGAATAAACCGGAACAAGTGATATAACAATTACCGCACAGCGAAGCGACCACACTCAGTCTGGCAAATGACAGTGTGACTACTCGATAGGTATACTGAATAAAAATTATTGCGTCCGCATATCTGGATCATGAATTATGCTTTGCGCAGCTTGACTTAGCATATTAGCTTCCCGCAGCAAAGCTTACTGCACACAACAAGCATCAGAGCGCTAATCAATAAGAAGACCAATCGATCACTGAATTCAAAAGTGAACGATCATCAAGCCGATTGCACTACGAGACCGACAGTACTTGTGTGCGTGAGTGAAAGCGAGTGGGTGAACAACAAATACGGATGGACATCGATTAAAAAAGACTAATGCACAAGTGACGAATCATACCTTTCAATCGATAAAATTGTATCAAAAATTGACTGATCAGAAGATTTTCCTACTTCCATGTTGTTTGGGGGATTTGAGGAGCTGCCACGCCGATGTCGGTGATTTTGTGGCCTGCTTTATGAAATCAAAAGTTTCAAAAAAGGAACGACAAGAGTGAGACATCCTGATTCTTCGTGCGCATTCATGTTAGTACCTAGAATTTTGTTCACTTCTACGTATAGACCACCAATACTCCTCAGCGCAGGATATAAACGAAGACCAAAGTGATCAGTCTCCAACGTCAGCACGTAAATCTTCGTTAACCGGAAGGAATAAATTGGCTTCACTAACGTTGGCAAAAACAAGATTTTTATTGCCATTGCAGATACTTCCATCGGGCGGAACAATTTGGCATTGTCATGGACCTAATCCATAAATTCTGTACAACTTATCACGAAAAGTGTTGTCTCTTATGTTTAGGTTACTCAGTTTTTCCGCTGTTCCAAACTATGACGTACCATCTGCCAAAACGGACGAGACAGCTGTCGATGAGGCAGAACACTGTTTCCGAGTCGTAAATCAGAGTTTCATTTCACCTGGTTATTTTTTCCGAATAATATGGCTACGAACAAAGGTGTGTTCCAGGTATCCAGTTTTGTTCCATTGACATTTTATCTGACGATTGCAGTACACGGCACGGTACCAGGCAATAAAGTGACATTGTTCAGCGGATTTATGATGAAACCGGGTTGAAGTATTCTATATACACAAGCGATTAACGTGGAATGGTAAGCTGACAGACTGGTGTGTTGAATATTCACGTAAATGGAGCTAGCAGCAAGGGGAGTTTTGTTCTGAAATTGAAGTCAATCTACGTTGAACAGCCGACAGGCAGTGCGTGGAATGATAAGCTGACAGACTGGTGTGCTGAATATTCACGTAAATGGAGCTAGCAGTAAGGGGAGTTTTGTTCTGAAATTGAAGCCAATCTACGTTGAACAGCCGACAGGCAGTACTTTCTGGCTTGCTTTGATGGAACCCACTATCCCGCACTACAAAAATGCACTGATCATACAATTTCGATCGATAACGAATCGTTTGGAACCCAGCTGTTCATCTCAGCGAGATAACCAACGAAAAGCTATAAAAGTGAGCCATCAGCACCCTATTAAAAAACAAATATTCTAGAATCCTCCAAGTATGAATAGACAGATTAGAGTAGATTTGAGAGCCCCTCTTACTTTCATCATAAAAGCATGAATATTCATTAGTCGGATGAACGCATTTGAACCCATATTTTTCAATCAATAAAATATTCAACGTATTGCTTCACAGGGAACTGCTACAGAACCGCCATCCGTAAAACCCGTAGTAAGAACGCAGGACACTCAATATTTCATTCCACTCCGTCATTGTTTATGTCGGGGCCTACTTATTCAAAGTNCTAAAGAGGTGTTCATGTATGCACTGCCATATCGAACTGCGGTCACTTTGATGGGCACAGTCCAGGCCTGCATCGCTCCTGGCTCAATCATCATCTCCGATGTGCGGGCATCGTACCAAGAAATTGAAACGATGATTGACAGGAATTATACTCATGAAACGGTTAATCATACCGAAAACTTTGTGAGCCCAACGACTGGAGCCCACACACAAACCATCAAATCTCCCTGGCACGTGTACAGGATTTAGAATAAACGCCAATGCGGTACACAGTGATGTTCAGTGGACAGCTACTTGTGTGAGTTCGTTTGTAGGCCAAGGTCGCGAAAAACGGACCTTTTCATGCAAATTATTAATGACATGTCCCATTTTAACCCTCTTCAATAAAAACTAAAATCCCAAATTTCATGTACCCTTTTCTTTAAATCTTTTTAGGTGGTGGGGTGGGTGGGAATTCCTCGCTTATAACTGTCTTCTTGTCGAAATGTTTTCAGCAACTTTATGAGTAGTATAGTATAAAATTCTACCCTCTTGTCTACCGACAGCAAACGCTCAACATACTCGAAATGTTTGGGATTTATAATGAAAGTCATAAGTTTCTCATTACGGACACTGAGAAGTCTGTGAAACATCCAGATTAGAAGAGGTTTATCTGCCCTTCCCCGCGAGGCCTGAAGGAACATTCGAATTTGCACGAAGTGGCATTAGCTGTGAAGTATTTATGCGTGGAGAACGGCCCTAATCAGCGTTCAACGCCGAAGCTTCTATCTCTCCAGAATTGGTGAACAGAACAGACCAGGCGTTGAATGCGTGGGGCAAATTTACATAGTCAGCAAAAGTTGGCAGTCAAAACGAATATGCCGCCCCTATCTGGACATCACAAAACCTCATACTGTTACTCGCCCTCGTTGGCAGATACGAGTGTTCAACCAATCCTCAAGGTCATCATCTTTTGATGTCAGCATTACACTGACTGCACAAATTGTTTTTGGTCACTGGAATTCAGTAAACTTCTCAGAGTATTTGTTAGAAAATAAACTGTCTCATAATCTATTGTTTAAATGAGGAGTCGTTTGGAAGCGCACACGTCACGTGTGCGGTAAAACAAAGTTCCTTCTATCTTGTGCCGCAGGGAGCCAAACTGCGGCTCAGCATAATCTGCTTTCTAGGCACCATGAATGGTCAAGGTGCCACGCGAATCACCTAAGTTCCGGCAAACGTTGAAAGCAACCGAGAATCGTGGATACCTTTGTTTATATACCTTCAATCAACTTCCTTTTGAACAACGAACTGACCGCTACTCCGAGAATTTTACAGTATCCCAAGGCGAAATATCTTCGTAGTGACCATGACTTTAAGAGAGGGAGATCAGTTTCAGAGCGTGTTGCACCTATCCACACAAACTACAAACACAAACACGTGATTAGACAACCTTTCGCCTGCGTTATTCACGAGTGATAACACCGTAGGCACTTTAGGGAGACTTATAATGTCGAGAAATACACTCATTTTCAAATCAAT
>NW_008751866.1:0-2299 GCF_000715545.1 Opisthorchis viverrini
GATGCGTTCCAAACGAAAGAGCAGGTACACACATGCCTATTTTGTTTACGGTGTCAGGCACGTGTGTCTAGCTGTGGTCTACACATGCCCTGTTAACCACGACCTACACACACGTGATCCTCTTGCTTCAATGACGCTTATTCGCCTTGCAGCTTTACCGCCAATCGACAATGTTTTCGACAGCCTCGTAACTTCACGGCCAGGGCACCAAACAAACCGTGCTGTGTGACCGTCTTTCGAAACGTTCGTGAGTGTGCATGCCCACTGGATGTTGCCCAGTTGTATCGCCGAGACGCAAAAAACTAAACGTTGAAAAATTCACCTCAGTTAGGTGTGCAGCAGGCAACCTATAGACCTGAAAATTTGATTGCTTGTATACAACAGTCGAGGGTAATAACCAGGTAAGTAGCAGGAGCAATTATTACCTGGTCAGAAGGATCGAAACTGTGCGCGCGTTGCCCCAATCCACTTTATGTTGGGTAAATTTCGCCGCACCTTTTTTCGATTGGCTAATGAACAAATGCCGTAGAATCATGTAGTCATCAGTGTCCTTACTGCTTTGTATGCAGTGGATCGGTCTGTCTGAGAAGACAATGTATCATGAAGGTTAGATTCCTGAAAGTAACCCGAGAACGCCCGAAACCTAGTGAGACCCTAAAACTCCACCACAATCTCGATAGGAAAGCCGGCAAGCATCCAGGCCAGTCAATCAATTCAGAAAAAGCCGATGAATGTTCAGGCGCGCTACAGAAGTACGACCGAATGTGATCAGCGCTCAGGCATTTCACTGAAGCACGATCGATATGAGACAGTCTGGATCAGTGTCAGAAAGTACCCTTTAAATAGCAAGGGGCCGTTGTAAATGTTGCACTTGCACACAGTCACTCGCTTGTTCGGAATATAGCTGTTGTGTTCCCTTCTGTAAGTCTTTTTTCCGGCACTACGCGCTGGAGCGAGTCAGCAGCAGATACCACAAATTGGCGAATCAGCAGATATAATACAATGTCGAAGAGTTAAACGTTCAACAGCTGCATTTGACAGCGCCCTACATGATGAAGTAGGTCGCTTCATTAGCATCAACGTTGCACGTCTTTTCACGAGTAATTAAGACAGAAATAGGACTCTCGGAACAACGTTGGTCGCTCAGTTTGTGAGGGTGACGTTGCGTTCACTATGGACTAGAAAGCATAGGTGCATTGCTTAGTTGTCTTTTCCTTGTTGGGAGTTATCAGCAGTGTGAATCTCAAAGAGTAACTGCAGGGTGACTCCAGGAGACTGCACCTACCTGATGAGCCCCAAGAAGGGCGAAACCGATCGTGGGCTGTCGAAGAGTTTTCAGCAACCATGTGAGTAGTTTTGCCTATGAAAACATACTGCGATGTCTCGAATATCGTGCCAACTGAAGCATGANCCTGTGTGCAGCACATTCAGTTGTAGAATATCCTAAATGAGAGATTCAGTTGAGTCTTTCGTGAAAACCAAATTGATTTGCAAATGAGTGTATTTCTCTATAACTTCAGGGTAATTGGAACTCGCGACCTCTCGAGGACTAAACCATTCTTTCATGACGGCTCAATTAGAGGTGTGTAAATTACACCTGAATGGCAAACAGCGCCATCCATCCTTGAGTCAGGCAGTTCACGTGACCAAATTCGCTACTGAGCGTCTCTTTGCGTGACGGCATTTTATAATTCCACACAGAAATTCACCTCAGAACGGATTTGCTTGCCTCAGCCCATGTTTCAACAAAGCTTGTCGAACTCCCCTACAAAGCTCGATTCTAGACAGTGACCAATGAGACATGGGTGTACGCCTTCTTCTAAAAAGTCAGCGTACATGATTTATCACTGTCTAAGAACCCAAGAATTCTTATCGTGTTTTCGGCACTCCGGAGCATCTATGAACTATGCTGCAACGTACCTCACTGTACGTGTTTACTATAACATACTATATTATACTATATTACGCCGCACTGTACTGTACTGTACTATACCATAATATAATACAACATAATATAATATAGTATAATATAATAATATGACATGATATATATGATGATATATGATGAAATATGATGTGTGATACGTAATATAATATAATATAGTATAGTAATGGTGATGCGGTCAGATTATCGAAGGGTTGCTGATAATCAGCGGCCTGGTTCGAAAAATTACTCGCGGTGACGTGCAATAACGGTGGACACCTGGCGTGTGGCCACTTTATGTTGCCACTTTCAGACGCGTACCACTTTGTTTGGGGTTCATCAGTTGCATATACGTGACTTTTTTGTATCTGTGCC
>NW_008751866.1:5863-14532 GCF_000715545.1 Opisthorchis viverrini
CTGTGGGGTCGAAGTGCTCCCTGGGCCTCCGCTCACAGACATCGAGTACGCAGACGACATAGCTCTTCTGGGATCTGACCCCGTGGTACTGCAAACAATATTAAATAATCTAAATAATCCTGCCTCGCGGTTCGGCATGCGCTTCACACCTGCAAATTGTAAAGTGCTACTGCAAAGCTGGGTGGGCTCGAACCCTAACCTGCAAGATTGGGTGGGCTCAGGAAAGGCAAAGGGTTCGTGAGCGATCGTCTCTGTCTGATATAATATAGGATGTCACAAACCAGAAACATCGCGAACTGTTTCCCTAGTCGCGGCTTTCTTTGCCGCGATAAACCCTTCCCCTATTCTTTTCTCACATGGTCAACGAAAGTCTGATTTCAATCAGCAGCAGGCTGGTGGCGCCCCAGAGCGAATAAGGACCTATACACACAGAGCTATTTCGTCACAGACGTTTTTTATCCTACCCAGACAAGGGTGAAAAAGTTTGACGGTGAACAAGTGATCCATTGTGCAACAGTTTCAGCACAAACACGTTTAAACAGGCTGGAAACCAGACACATGTCGATTTACCCCGCACTGTTTGGTCCTGTTTTCTTGCTTCCTTATTCATCAATTTCATCGCAATAGTGCGATATTTTCCTATTCTGTTGATAAGAGGCTTCAGGAACTCAATAGCGATTCCTCACAATGCAAAAAACGGTGTAGTTATCCAGGCTTGTGTAAAAACAAGGGAACATGTTGTTGACTGGTATCCATCATTACAAATCGTGAAGACTTTATCGAGACTTGTCTCGGTACTTACGGGAAACCTGGCTGTTCGCATTAAACCGAGTTTCACAAAGACGTGCAGTTGGATAACAGCGTAACAGAACTGGACTAACCCATCTTGTTCACACACAATTTAAAACAACAATAACAAGTGAAGCTAAGTGTGAACATAGTCAAGCGTGATAATGCGACAACACCTGCATGGAATTTGTGGGTGAGACACCTCAAATCGACGTTTTGGGGAACAAAAGGGATTGCCAGTTAATTACTGGCAGTTACTTGAAGTGAGGCTTGGCCTATTCGAGAAGCGGAACTGAGACGTCCTCAGGTGTTCGACAATCGTTTTCTCAGAACAATAGCTTGTCTTGGTTGGTGTCGGCGAATCCGTAATGAGACAGTTAGAAAGTGCGTTTTCGGTTGTGCAGTGGGTACTTCCTTTGAAGAACCTGCGTTGGTTGGGACATGTGTTGCGTATGCCGAACCATCGTTTGCCGAAGAGAGTTCTGTCTTCCATNCTGTCGGTGCTACTCGCCTTCCAGGATGGGGACCGCGTGATCCTCACTGTGCCTGGTTTGAGACACTACAGTATATGGCTGCCAACCGACGTCAGTGGCGTTCTTATTGTCATTTTCTATCCAGATCGCGTGAGTGAATGTCTGGAGGTGTAGGCACCTCGGAATGATTATGGTAAGCTAACACCAAGTTCCTGGCATGACAGGAAAGCATCAATACCGACAGTGTCGACACTAATTCTGACGACAAGCGGGAATCCCTCCAAAAGATCACCTTTAGCTGATTAGAGTCAGCTGAATTTCTTATTTACAATAAGGCTTTCAAATAGATCATGGTTGTACGGCAGTGAGGCATCGGTGTTGAACACTGATGTCATGCTGTCGATGATGATGATGCCAGCTAATTACTAATATCCGTCCGGTTTAGGCATACAACTATGATTAACTGACCTTTGTGGTCACTTGGCAGAGACAATACAGATTCTGACGACTTTGTATGGTTAGGTCTTTTCTAGGAAGGATCAAGTGCCGGCAGAGATAGACTTTGATGAGTTCCTTTGGAGTTAGGGCAAATTTAACAAGATGACTTATGCATGCTTGTTGACAGCACAGTGACAACCTTACGCGATAGAAAGCGAAAGAACTTACGAGCAGTTTGGTGTTCGAGCATGATGGAAAAATCTGAGGACTAGACCTATCTGGCGAGTTTCATGAAGGCAGAAGTGGATTCGTCATCGACTTCATGAGCAGTGTCAGGTGAGGGTAAGTACAAACCGTTTCAGCTGGAGAGCATCACCCCGAACCCATCAAAAGATAAGGCAATACATCAGCCGAGGAATCTTCAACGATGAATCTGAAGAGGACTCCACCAACACATATTTGTGCCAAATTGGTTGCATTCCGAAGATTAGTGAATGATACCAAATAGTGGACATTCAGCTACGGAAGATTTGGCCCACATTTTTGTCGCACGGTTAACAACAAGTCTTTTTCAAAAAGGCTAGTTCCCTCGTAAGTGTGGAATTACTGTTTACTTCATTGTAGTGTCTTCTTGCAAATGATCCGAGGAGTTTGTGGTGTAACAACAATGGGAAGGTGGCCAAGTGACCAATAACACAGCATGCTTGACAGAGTAGTTATCCAACCAACAAAAGACTTCGTCAGCTAAAAGACTGTATGATCCGACAAAAGAAACCGTTTTGAGGATACCGACCAAATGTACTTCAGATCCACCTTTTCAGCCCAGCAATGTCTAGCTAACCAGAAGCCATCTATTCAGTTGACGAAGATGGACTACGGAGAAAAGCTTCCTTCACGCATAGTGGAAAGCAATCCCTATTCAAACTCTGTCTTCAGTTTTTGCATATTCGATTCACTAGATTCAGTTGCTAGCTCTGGAATGCTGGGAACAAGTTATATGCTTCGGTCCTATTCACCACGTTTGAGCGCAGTTCTAACTCAAAGACCGATTAAAAAAGGCATTTTTATGGGCCTGGCACTCAAGAAATTCGCAACATCGGATACGTTTTCCTTCTAGTTGTAATCGTCACGCTAGATGACCATGTGACTTCTGTGAAAATCTACCAGGGAGGCGAAAATGTAGAGGCGGATTTTTGTGAAGACTTCGGCTATGCCATCGAGTGCTCCAAGTGCCACACCTCTATGGTCAAGATGTGTTCCTAAATATGGAAAGTGTTGAAAATTTGGATGACATTCGTAAAGGAACGAAGAAATATCGGACAAATTCGAACGCATTTTTCGATTTAATGTGTTTTATTCCTCTCTAGCCATGTCCACAGACTTTTTGGCGGAATGCATGGTCGATTTGTCCAGATAGGCACTGCATTTGGTCGCATATGTGGACGCTTTTGAAGCAATGGCAGTCGCAGCGTACCGAACTCGCGTAGTGTCTTAGTGTCGTAGCAAAAAATGGATGCTATACCGATGACAAAATGAACTGAACGAAACATTCTACTTACCAGTGTACCTTAACATTGACTTGATTGGTTCCCGAGAGAGCCAAAATCATCGTAAAGCATCGGTAGCAGGTGTGGTGCGGTCCACATACTACCGCTCTCCGGATATCAATTTCAACGATCTGTGCCGATGGAACGATGATGTCCCCACCCCCATCTCAAAGGGGACACCAAGAATCAACCGATCATTAAGCATGCGCGTTGTGAATAGATTCATTATCGACACACTCTTGGTCCTAATCTCGGCTCTAGTTAGTGACCGATATGCCAAGAAAGGTAAAAAACAGTTACCGGCATTTTGATGGCCTCATCCAGATCCGTGAAAACGGATCCTACTTCACAGTGAGAGTTGGAAAGTAACCATATCATTAGGAGTTACTTACAACTCTCCTCAACCAGACAGACTGCCGGTTTTAATTGTGAAACTTCAGCGTACGATAGAAGAGTTATCGTCGACTGATCTGATAGGGACTTCCTTGAATGGTCAGTATACCCGTTTTAGTACCTAAATATTGCAAGGAACAGTAGTCGTTATTGGAAAATCGATAAATAACCGGGCTTCGCGCAGCAGTTCACCCTGCGTTGCACGTTCAATGACGTTCAGTCCGCATTCCAACTGTATATGCAGCTTTGTGGTTCAGATTATCCGAACGAACGTAGTAAATTAAGTCATATCCCACAGAGCCCCTTGGTATCTGACGACAATACATCGGTGCTGCTAATGGGTCTGTCGCCACTGTGCGACAGCGAGCGAAAAAAAATTCAAAACAACTCTAAAGTACATTTCCATCACGTTATCTTCGAGTATAAAAGGAGATTTTTTACTCTTCCTTGATAAAAAACAAGAGTACTTGTTCCCGAAATGGCAAGTGGTAGTCAACTCCAAAGAAGATATGGACTTGGGTAGTTCAAGGACAAGAACACAATGTTGTCCGATCACTACCCGCTAGTGAACCAATCATCATTGAACTGTTCGTTTTATGGTCCCAGGAAATGTTGGAAAAAAGATTGAAAAGTTGTCAGTACAAAGAATAGGTGTTATGGGGCATTACCTTGGATAAATGACTTCTTGTCAGGGTGTTTCTGACTAAAAGTATTGTTCACTAACTCACGTTCGTTCGTCACTCCACTCTTGTCAAGCGGGCGCCGCGGTACGCCGTGGAAAAACAAAACTTTGACAATAATTTATATTACTGTATTATTCTGAATACACTGGTAAAGTAGGGCAACAATTCTTGAGTGAGTAGAGTAACGGAAACAGAAGAATGTCGAGTTAACGTGAACATATTGCTCGTTCTGCGGTGCATAAATTCCTGGTCCATTTTAGTAAGGTGTCGTACTGTCGTGTTGACCAGACTGTCGGAGTTGCGGTGAGTAACCAGGCGAAGAATACGAGGAACAGCTTTGATGACTCAACGAATGACGTGAACAAGAACATGTGTCGTTGACTTGGGCAAACCACACTTAAATGATTAGATGCACCTAGGCAACGAGACAGCGTCTTGCGGGAATCACGTTCCTGAGAGAACTGAATCAGGTCGATGAAAGACGGTGGCAAAATAGTGCAACGGGTTTGTGCCTATTGGTAAGACAACACGTGATAAACAATCGATACCCTCGGAAAAGTACTATTCAGCCCTTAGAAAACAACTTGCCCGAGTGAGCTAGACAAAGGTGATGAGATCTTTCATACGTACCGGTGATGAATACTGCCGTTATGCGTTCGATGTTAAATTTTAGTACTGCGGAGCAGTGGTCTTATGAGGATCGATTCCCAAAGCAGTCAGTCATTCGATTTCAAATCCAACGAAGTGGTTGTAATGACACCTAAAAAGGCCGACTTTGGTCGACATTTGTCACGGATATTTGGAGTTTAACAAAGAGGATAGTGGACCAAGCTCATATATTCTCGAATTTCAAGCACGCTGACAAAAAAAGTATAGTCAGTGCTGAAATGTAAATGATTTGTCTGATGGACTGACAGCCTCCCTCTTGCCCCCGTATGACAAATCGTCTGTGTGACATCACGTGGCCCGCGTTAACAGCATTGACTAATCTCGTCCCTCTGGCGGAATTGTTCAATTACTCTTGTGTGGCTAAATACCTTACGGCCAAGCTACCATGGAAACGTCTGTGCCAAGAGCATCCTACACTCTAAAATTCTACCCTTTTCAGTGAAAAAGGAGTTTTCACTGAACAGCTAAAACATTCGGCACCCCAGACTAAATCTATCCGATATGAACCAGTTTGCGAATTCCTTAGAGCACAGGTGTTTTTCAAGAAACCACTTTCTGGAGAACTGACTATTGATCGGGATACATTTGGGAATGAGGAAACTGATGCAGACCGTAAAAGTCTTGAAATACAACGCGAAGGAACCAGCTACCCTGTTTGAAATCCGAATCAAAGTATACAGAAATACACTACTGTATACAGTCCCTGTACACACTCGATTCTGTCCGCATAAAACTCGCACAGCTCACCCATTTTCTATAGAAGAAAATGTTAGTAGCTCAGGTAGCGCAGATGGTCGTTGGCTTGTTCACTGAGCTGGTTGATTGCAAACGTTTCACAACCACTAATCCACCGCTACGTATCACTACGCTCCCCAATGGCGCACTGATGATGTCCCCTCGACTGGTGATGAAACGTTTGCTATCAAATTGCCCAGCTCAGCGAACAAGCCAACGACCAGCTGACTCATTGTTTCCAATTGTAACACCTTAGGCTAGCCAAACGAACCTTCAGATAGAGCACATTCACCCTATCAGCGGGTCGTGAATAAGCTTGTTTCAACTGATTTGCTTGACGAACCCACGTTTGCCAAGCAACCTCAACATCATAGATGACATTTCCAATTCGCCGAGTGATTTCGCCTTGACTCCAGGATACGCGATTACCATGATAGTCCTTTACCGACACGCTCTTTTCGATGTCAGAATGTCGCCACTTTGCACCGTGCTTGCGATTATAGTAGGACTCCAGTTTCTGATTTGTTGAGGCCACCTCCCACTTTGCAGGCTTCAGAAGATCAAAGTGTATCGAGGAGTGTCTCTGCAGGCGATTTACCCTCCGGTGGATTTGCAGTCAGACGGTACATTGAGAGGAATTGTTTTAGGATGTTTGCCGTGGTTCCTTTCCCTTCCGCCTTAAGCAAACCTCCTTTGATGAAAGTACTCATTAGTCGTTCTGCAATACCGTTTGATTAACTTCTCCGTGTTTTAAAGGGCTCAGTAAAACAGATCTACACTTACTCTTTGCTACCATGTACTGGAATCTTTCATTCTTTGGCTGGAACTTCCACACTGCTGCCCTTCTGGTCCAGAAGCCATCCGGTTGATACCTGAAGAATATGGCACCCGGAGTTTTATAGGGTTGAAACTTTCTAGGTCAGCTGGTTCGGACCTATATGAATGGACCCAAGTATTGGAACAACATGGATTTCGTATCGTAAGCACAAAATTCATGTTAGACCTAGATCACCAGAAAGCATTGCAGAACTGCGCATCTTACCCCGCTGAGGTTGTCGAAAATGCCATGGAAACGCATAAACAGGCCATACAAAACTGAGGCCATTGCACTGCACGCTTCTCCGGTGTGCCGGACCGTTATCAGAAATCTGGTTGAAATGGACAAATGAACCAATCCGTAATGATACTACTAACAAGGCACGCTGCACTCAGACACTTGCCTGACGAACGGAAAACAGAACAAACACATCTTGGTCAAAGACGCTTCTCCACCCAGATCACATCCGGACAAAACGCAGGTCCACATCAGATGACTAGCTGTGTCCCTTGTGAGTGCGTTTCCACACACACACACACACACACACTACCCCACAGATCCCACCCGACATAATTTGGCCAAAACGTGTGCTAATCGGCTTGGTTGTGTCCTTGGGGTTTATGTCTATGTGACAGCCAAGAGAGCATAGAAGACTGCCACTAGGTGGAAATGGGTCCTCAAGCGCTTTAAAACGTCAGTAGCAAGATTCGATCATCCTTGTCAGGCGGTAATAATAGAAATTACTCAGTTATTCGTCTCAAAATCGCCAACTACCCATTAGCTAACATGTGAATCAACAGTAAACATTTGTCAGGAGGTGTGCGTTGTATAAAATATCCTCAGGCCTGATGATCACTAATCGTTCAGCTGTAGCACCCTTTCGGTGCCCAGCTGTCACGTCACACGAAGGAGGAACGAGGGCTGGGATACTTCCAGGTCGCCCAAGTCTAGACAGGGGAAGTCGAGTGGCAGAGTTCGGGTTCGAACCACGGACCTTCCGTCAGTAGATTCGCGCTCTAACCACTTGATCCATCCACATTCCGAGAGGTCTTTCGACCCATAACTTCACTAATTCCTCCATGTCAACCTTCATGCTGAAATAAGATCCACTGAGTCGATATTTCGTGACCTTTTTCTTACGAAGTTTTGGTTACCAAGTCAAAAACTGCTCATTCCCTCAGTCAGCTTTCCAACAGTTTCACAGCCAGATTCAGACGACGGTTATCTGGAACTTTGGAAGAAAACTTGAGTAGTACCGCTGTTAGGACGATTCGAAAAGGCTGCTTTGAGGAAGTAGATATCACGATATGATTGGTGGAACCCCAAGCACGTGTTAGGTTGAGTGTCAGGTATACACGTATGTGAGGAGGGAAGAAACGTCGCATACTTGGACAGCGATCCTCTGATTCATCTCAGGAGCAGTTTCGGGAAAAGGGACAGATGATGTAATGATAGCCCACTACGCCAAACAAGAGAAAAGCGCCTGACACTTCCGCATTGGCTTACAGGCTTAGAATGTTAAACAACTTCAACCTATTGAATAATTGCTAGGAACTCGGAGAGCGCTGACGTCCGGACCAACTACACGGGTTCATTTGCATGCTGATGAAGCAATAAACAAACGCATTGCGATCTACCCTGTCCGTCAGTCTTTGATAACGAAGGAAATTCAGAAACTGAAAACCCTGAGCCGAATCGAAGAAGAAGCCTATTGGACTAAAGCGAAAAGACATTTGGTCAGGTGGAGTGGAAGTCGTTGCCCTCACCAAAGATCGCCAAATCGGAGAACCAAACGGCTCGAAATAGAGGAAGTTCTACAGAGAGAAGGCTCAAAATTCGTCCTACCTGTGCCGTAAAAATTAACCGCAAGTCTGGAACGGACCAACCAAGATAAAGGCAGTAAAAATTTTTAAAAAATGGACGGTATTCGAACAAGTAGTCAGGATGGTGGACCTTGGTGCAATGTAAATCTCGAACGGACCAACCCGGCCATGAAATAATGAACAACAAGGGTAGCGGAGCAGTCCAAAGCAATACATGCAGACTACGACGCAATGCAGATCATGAGCGAACCAATCAGGTTTCAGATGAGATGGCCGTCAATAGCCAAGCAAGTTATGGCTTA
>NW_008751866.1:14817-48348 GCF_000715545.1 Opisthorchis viverrini
TAATCCAACACCACCAACCTATTCACTGTATTCTCTGCTTGCAATCGACAACATAACATCAGAGGCAGTACACAAACGTCCGGGATCGGGTTGAGTCAGACCAGGTTTGTGATTGCAGACATCTAAAATCTTTGATGCTCAATTAGTCCATTTCCACCCTGACAGAAGTAATATCTGTTCTTGATCTCTATAGGGGTTTTGCGCGAGATGTATTGTTCAGTTTCACATTACTCTCGTTTTGAACAGTCGTCCTCCTGTCCTGGCGCAATTATTCATGTGAATCCACACGCGAGGGGGGAAGCACTTGACTCGAGTTCCGCTCTTGTTAGAGCTCATCAGTAGTGCATACCCGATGGCCGCCCCGGGGTTTGAAGTCCGGAAACCTGGCATGCGAGGCGAACACGTTACCACTATTCCACTAGCGCACGTTTGACGCGTCTGAATTCTCACGTCTGAACGGGTGAACTTGTTCGAACTTGAGCGATGTGATTAGTTTGATATATAAAGTTTACGGCAAATGTGTAGTGAAGTGTCCCAACAATCTGAGAACTATTGGGTGAGTTCTACAGACGTAATAATCCGTAGCACGGTAACCAGGCGCTTTACTCGAATGAGTCCCCCCTCCACTATTCGTCAAGGTAACATAATGAACTTTCCACGGATTATCTACGCAATACTTACCTTGAAATTTAGGCGATAAGAGTAGCCGTATCGATGACCTTGTAACAAGTCCACCAACTCCGAAAATAGAAGGCAGTTCAACCACCCAATCAAGTGGAACGAATTCAGACCACAATGCATGAAGGAAACGGCCTGATCACAGCGAAGGAACAGAACTTTTGAACTGGAGCCAAATGAACCAACCAGATGCAAGATAATGATATCACGACGCGACTTAGATTCCAACCAACCAAATTACGCGGAGACCACATTGAAACCAAACACTCACTTCAGAGTTATTAGGTACAGTTGAGAAGCTACGTAGGCACAGGTGGACAGGAGGGAATTACCCAAAAAACCTCGCGCTGCGATGTCATCCAGATTGTCAATGAAACGTCTTCAATCCAAGTGCCAAGCTCGGTGAACAGTGTCGCACACAAACTCGTCGGAGCAAACAGCATTTTCACCCAGTGAGCCGTAGAAATCGACGTATAAGTCACCCGACCACTGCTTCGATGCTTTATTATTTCCGAGCTGCATGGCATATGCATGACAGCATGTTTCTTGTCAACTTAAGTGAAGAATATGGCTTTATCGGGTTGCCAGTAATTTCGGAATTCAACACAATCAGCCATGTTCACTTGTTTCGGTGCGACCTTCCGGAGGCGTTCGGCATGCGCTGGCAGTGTTCGTGGCGTCTGCAACACGTGACATATGTCCGGAATTCTTAGCTCAACATGANCAATACTTACCTTGAAATTTAGGCGATAAGAGTAGCTGTATCGATGACCTTGTAACAGGTTCACCAAATCCGAAAATAGAAGGCTGATCAACCATCAATTCAAGTGGAACGAATTCGGACCACAATGCATGAAGGAAACGGCTTGATCACAGCGAAGGAACAGAACTTTTGAACCGGAGCCAAATGAACCAACCAGATGCAAGATAATGATATCACGACGCGACTTAGATTCCAACCAACCAAATTACGCGGAGACCACCTTGAAACCAAATACTTACTTCAGAGTTATTAGGTACAGTTGAGAAGCTACGTAAGCACAGGCGGACAGGAGGGAATTGCCCAATAAACATCGCGCTGACGATGTCACCCAGATTGTCAATGAAACGTCTTCAATCCAAGTGCCAAGCTCGGTGGACAGTGTCGTACACAAACTCGTCAGAGCAAACAGCATTTTCACCCGGTGAGCCGTAGAAATCGACGTATAAGTCACCCGACCACTGATTCGATGCTTTATTGTTTCCGAGCTGCATGGCATATGCATGCCAGCATGTTTCGTGTCAACTTCAGTGAAGAATATGGTTTTATCGGGTTGCCAGTAATTTCGGAATTCAACAGAATCAGCCATGTTCACTTGTTACGGTGCGACCATCCGGGGGCGTTCGGCGTGCGCTGGCAGTGTTCGTGGCGTCTGAAACACGTGACATATGTCCGGAATTCTTAGCTCAACATGAACAGGGACGACTACTGTCTATGAGCTCTGTTCACTGTCGACNGTTCCCGACAGAACAGTATTTCTCCACAATAAAAAAATAAAAAAACGTCTGTCACCCCCATTTTTCCGAAGAATTTATTTAATAAATTATTTTATCAATGTAACAAGTGTTTTTTCTCTCACACGAGCTGGCTGTAACCTTGAGAACTGATCCACAGGCAAAAGTACACTCGTTCAACTAACCCGTTCAACAGATCTTCAAAATAAATGCGTCTTAGTCTATCCACGGGGGCTTTGACGTCACAAACACTTCCGTTTTGGTTTTGTTCGAGTTGAAAATCAGGGGAGGTTTTTTGTGCATGTCTGGTCAACTGAGCGTTCGATTGCACCGCTAAATCTCGTGACTGCCAACAAGGAAATATTTATTTCAGTTGCTGACCGTATAAGGTTTACACACTCATTTTGAAAACGGACCTTTTGCGTTTGCAAGTTCAAAGTGGCGACAAATCTCCATGGCTGTTTCAAAATGGATTATCAAAATGTCATGTGAAATTTTCGGTTTCTTGAAACGTTTCTATAACTCGTCTTGTCTGCAACTTATTTCATACACACGTCTGCCCCTTATGATGGAAAAAAAACACGGAAAAATCTGCTCAAATTGGTATTTTAAAAAGAATAAAAAATCATGCGTCCTGGGGACCATCGTTTTATGGCATTGACTAACATCATAATCAATTTTTCAGGAACCAAAATTTCCGCAGACAACTCAGCAACCATCCAAATCAAACACGATAAACAATGTGAATGTATAAACGTAATATACTACTCATAAGGTTGCTGAAAATCCACCGACATTCCACGACCGGTTCCGTCCTTCCAATTTGGGCTCATCAGGTGGGCGCAGTTCCTAAGCTCCCGGAATGCACGAAATTTCCGAAATACACACATTTTCTGGGGGGAGCCTCAACTAGAACCTAGCTGAATCTCTCGTTTGTGATGCTTGAAGAGGAAAAACCGAAGAATTCCGCATGACGCCAAAGTTTAATACGTCAATATCCCAAGAAAAATATGTTCCCATTGGGAAACAATATAGATGTTAACGGAAGACTCAAGTAAATCCCTCGTTTCTGAAAGTCTCCAATCAAACGTGTCTCATAAAAGTCCGTTTCATGCTTCAGTTGACACGATAATAGGCATATTGCAGCATACTTTCTCGAAACGAGCGCAATCTGTAATTGAGCGTATGTCATCAGTTGTACACACGTTGGTATAGAACATGAGATTGATGGAAACTTGTGTACCACGCCTACCTGACGAGCCCGAAGTGGGGAAACCATATAAGTGGTGTTTTTTCATAAAGGAAACTACTCAAAAGGTTGCTGAAAACTCATCGAGAACTCTTCAGCAAACTTGTGAGTGGTTTTCTTTATGAAAATATACTGCAATATCTCGAGTATCGCGTCAAATGAAACATGAGGAGGCCTTTGTGCAGCACATTTATTTGAAGAGCATCATAAACAAGAGAGTCAAATGAGTGTATTTCTCGAAAAGGCAACTGGTGCTTTCCGTCCTCAGTTAGAAGATCTAGTCCCTCGACTTGGAGAAACTTTTTGTCAAAAGCAAAACATCATCCAGCAATGAAAACCATTTATTGGTTTTTCTTCGTCGTTCTTATAACGAGTGAACATTTTAGCGTTATTCTGTTCAGACAAGTAACACTGAGTTTGTAGTTTTCAGATAAAGGCAGGGCAGAAGCCAAAATTTGATCTTCAGTTGACTTGTATGATGATGTCAAGGGGGCGACGTATAACTGACTGTTGCTGACCGTTTCACGCTTTCTTTTGACCAAACGATGATCTGAAAACCGGTGTCTTTGAAAGGAATTTGAAGGACAGCAGTTTTGACATCTGAGGAAAAGTTTGCGTTTGTACGCTCATTCTATTTGACCAACTCCAAAGTGGATCGCAAAAGAAAGCGACACATATTGTACACGTCTTTGAATAAGAAGCAGCCCTGACAGCGGATCCGATTATGCGTTGCATGGATAGCAAAACCAATGGATTATCCTGTTTGACCTGATCCAGAAATCGCCGTTGGAATTTCGGCAGCTAAGGACAAAATACCCGCTGGTTGCGTAAGGAAACAATGCTGGCGGGTGCTACAATAGTAAGTAAGTAGTAAGTAAGTAAGTAAGTAAGTAAGTAAGTAAGTAAGTAAGTAAGTAAGTAAGTAAGTAAGTAAGTAAGTAAGTAAGTAAAGTAGTAAGTAAGTAAGTAAGTAAGTAAGTAAGTAAGTAAGTAAGTAAGTAAGTAAGTAAGTAAGTAAGTAAGTAAGTAAGTAAGTAAGTAAGTAAGTAAGTAAGTAAGTAAGTAAGTAAGTAAGTAAGTAAGTAAGTAAGTAAGTAAGTAAGTAAGTAAGTAAGTAAGTAAGTAAGTAAGTAAGTAAGTAAGTAAGTAAGTAAGTAAGTAAGTAAGTAAGTAAGTAAGTAAGTAAGTAAGTAAGTAAGTAAGTAAGTAAGTAAGTAAGTAAGTAAGTAAGTAAGTAAGTAAGTAAGTAAGTAAGTAAGTAAGTAAGTAAGTAAGTAAGTAAGTAAGTAAGTAAGTAAGTAAGTAAGTAAGTAAGTAAGTAAGTAAGTAAGTAAGTAAGTAAGTAAGTAAGTAAGTAAGTAAGTAAGTAAGTAAGTAAGTAAGTAAGTAAGTAAGTAAGTAAGTAAGTAAGTAAGTAAGTAAGTAAGTAAGTAAGTAAGTAAGTAAGTAAGTAAGTAAGTAAGTAAGTAAGTAAGTAAGTAAGTAAGTAAGTAAGTAAGTAAGTAAGTAAGTAAGTAAGTAAGTAAGTAAGTAAGTAAGTAAGTAAGTAAGTAAGTAAGTAAGTAAGTAAGTAAGTAAGTAAGTAAGTAAGTAAGTAAGTAAGTAAGTAAGTAAGTAAGTAAGTAAGTAAGTAAGTAAGTAAGTAAGTAAGTAAGTAAGTAAGTAAGTAAGTAAGTAAGTAAGTAAGTAAGTAAGTAAGTAAGTAAGTAAGTAAGTAAGTAAGTAAGTAAGTAAGTAAGTAAGTAAGTAAGTAAGTAAGTAAGTAAGTAAGTAAGTAAGTAAGTAAGTAAGTAAGTAAGTAAGTAAGTAAGTAAGTAAGTAAGTAAGTAAGTAAGTAAGTAAGTAAGTAAGTAAGTAAGTAAGTAAGTAAGTAAGTAAGTAAGTAAGTAAGTAAGTAAGTAAGTAAGTAAGTAAGTAAGTAAGTAAGTAAGTAAGTAAGTAAGTAAGTAAGTAAGTAAGTAAGTAAGTAAGTAAGTAAGTAAGTAAGTAAGTAAGTAAGTAAGTAAGTAAGTAAGTAAGTAAGTAAGTAAGTAAGTAAGTAAGTAAGTAAGTAAGTAAGTAAGTAAGTAAGTAAGTAAGTAAGTAAGTAAGTAAGTAAGTAAGTAAGTAAGTAAGTAAGTAAGTAAGTAAGTAAGTAAGTAAGTAAGTAAGTAAGTAAGTAAGTAAGTAAGTAAGTAAGTAAGTAAGTAAGTAAGTAAGTAAGTAAGTAAGTAAGTAAGTAAGTAAGTAAGTAAGTAAGTAAGTAAGTAAGTAAGTAAGTAAGTAAGTAAGTAAGTAAGTAAGTAAGTAAGTAAGTAAGTAAGTAAGTAAGTAAGTAAGTAAGTAAGTAAGTAAGTAAGTAAGTAAGTAAGTAAGTAAGTAAGTAAGTAAGTAAGTAAGTAAGTAAGTAAGTAAGTAAGTAAGTAAGTAAGTAAGTAAGTAAGTAAGTAAGTAAGTAAGTAAGTAAGTAAGTAAGTAAGTAAGTAAGTAAGTAAGTAAGTAAGTAAGTAAGTAAGTAAGTAAGTAAGTAAGTAAGTAAGTAAGTAAGTAAGTAAGTAAGTAAGTAAGTAAGTAAGTAAGTAAGTAAGTAAGTAAGTAAGTAAGTAAGTAAGTAAGTAAGTAAGTAAGTAAGTAAGTAAGTAAGTAAGTAAGTAAGTAAGTAAGTAAGTAAGTAAGTAAGTAAGTAAGTAAGTAAGTAAGTAAGTAAGTAAGTAAGTAAGTAAGTAAGTAAGTAAGTAAGTAAGTAAGTAAGTAAGTAAGTAAGTAAGTAAGTAAGTAAGTAAGTAAGTAAGTAAGTAAGTAAGTAAGTAAGTAAGTAAGTAAGTAAGTAAGTAAGTAAGTAAGTAAGTAAGTAAGTAAGTAAGTAAGTAAGTAAGTAAGTAAGTAAGTAAGTAAGTAAGTAAGTAAGTAAGTAAGTAAGTAAGTAAGTAAGTAAGTAAGTAAGTAAGTAAGTAAGTAAGTAAGTAAGTAAGTAAGTAAGTAAGTAAGTAAGTAAGTAAGTAAGTAAGTAAGTAAGTAAGTAAGTAAGTAAGTAAGTAAGTAAGTAAGTAAGTAAGTAAGTAAGTAAGTAAGTAAGTAAGTAAGTAAGTAAGTAAGTAAGTAAGTAAGTAAGTAAGTAAGTAAGTAAGTAAGTAAGTAAGTAAGTAAGTAAGTAAGTAAGTAAGTAAGTAAGTAAGTAAGTAAGTAAGTAAGTAAGTAAGTAAGTAAGTAAGTAAGTAAGTAAGTAAGTAAGTAAGTAAGTAAGTAAGTAAGTAAGTAAGTAAGTAAGTAAGTAAGTAAGTAAGTAAGTAAGTAAGTAAGTAAGTAAGTAAGTAAGTAAGTAAGTAAGTAAGTAAGTAAGTAAGTAAGTAAGTAAGTAAGTAAGTAACGAGTACGCGGTCATTACAGCTGGAACCGTTCTTGGAAAGTAAGTCAGTAAGTAAGTATGTAAATAAGTAAATAAGTAGGTAAGTATGTGAGTAAGTAAGTAGGTAAGTACATAAGTAAAGTAATTAGTTGATTAATTAAGTAAAGTAAGTAAGTAAGTAAGTAAAACTTTCTCCTACTTTCATATGGAAACTCTGCCGGAACATCTTACCCTTTTGGAAAGAGACTAGGTACCCGCAAGTAACTCATCTGGTGTTGGGACAGTAAAAAAACAGAATCCAGTTTGCCCAAATTAAATCTTGCTTTGTTCATACTGCAGGTGAAAAGGTTCTTCACCTTTCACACTTTTTTTAGAAAATGTGCCTAGTTCCTCTTTAGTTCTGTGGAATGAGACGGCAACTCGGACACCGAATACCGCTCAATCGACCCATGACTCAAATGTGTTCATATAGGTATGTGTATTCGTGTGGTTATTCTCAGTTGTGCCTTTACGTAGTATCACGTATTTGGCAATATTTACCGGTATGTTGTTCGAGAAAAAACGCCAGTATGTTCATGTTTCTTACAACTAACACGCACGCACTGGGACGGGTTTGGCTGATATCTGATTGGTGCGACCAGATGGCGCGTCAGGTGTTGGGTTCACGCACTGTGTGTGCGTGACCATTATATAACTAGTCCTTTGTCATTGGTCACCAAAAAAATCATCTATCCACCTGTGTAGCTGCAACTCAGTGTGCATTGTACCTCATTCCTCATAGTTGGTGTCATTTCCCTCGGGCAACCCACCAATGGGATTTTACCAAACAATGTGTGCAATCCAAGTTATTGACCCGACAACTCATTGCCCGTGTGAGGGACGAAGAGAGTTGAGTGTTTTGCTCCCACCAGTTGACTCGAATGCATAATAGAACTCACACGGCTCTATCTACGGCCTCGTCATGTCACACTCAACCTGGATCTGTGAAATCCGAAAACCAGCAGTCCAACAAACTTCATCACCCGCAACAACAGGTATTATCTCAGCCAACCGGTCACAGTGCTGTCCAATTACGGTCTTTTCGTGCTCGACCCCGAATGGTGGCTCGATCTTCAGTGAATAGTAAGCGTTTGACAGGTAACAACAGTCTATCCCCCGTCTCGTCTCAGTCGGATTCACCCAAGTTAAGCCCGTCCACAATGCCACGACCAAACAAGTACCCTGCACATCCACGCGGAGGAGGTGGAGGGCAGGTGTTGGGGTTTCGGCCCAGCTCAACATCTGGAGCAACCGATCGGTCCTCTTCGGGTGGCCAATTACAAGGCTACACCTGTTCCATGTATCCGGACAATTTGGGCACATCCATGGATGATAGTTCACACCTGTTGAACATTGATGATTTGTTGCTCAGGCGAAATCGAGCCCCGAGTAAAATATCGACAAGAGACCGGAACAGTCGGGATACTCAGTACCGTACTCCACCCTCAACCATTCCCACCACACCTATTATTGCATACCAGGAAAATGCGATCCAATCCGACATGGATTTAGTGAGATTAAAAGACGACAAGAAATCTGAAGATGAGTTGTCTCAAATGAAACATTTGGAACCGGTTAGACATCCACCGGTGAGTTTCTGCTCAGTCTGTGTTGTGTGTTGCCTCCGCAATTACTCATTTGTTCACGTGACACGTAAAATAATGGCAGAAGTGGGGTGGGATTTACTGTGGGCGCAAACGAGCCTATTTTTGTCTCCATCGTTTTACGGGAGTTAGTTATGTTTCATGCGTGTTAGTGCGCTTTCTTGGGAGGTTTAAAGAAGACTTATCCACAAACCTCAATAGGAGGATAGAAGACACCCAATGTGATCGTTTTTGGGTGTATGAAACCCAACCAGAGCGATGCAATAGGTGGAAAAATTGTTTTTCCCTGCTTTACTACCATGAAAAAATTACTCGGCGGGATCTCAGGGTGAATATTTTGATAGAATTCTTTCTATATCGAAAATTTATTTCCCTTCATTTTGACCGGTAATAACCAGGCACGAAAGATAATTCACTATGGTTGGTAAAACAGTGTTCTAACAGTGCTAACTTTAACTGTGTCCTGTCAGAAGAATTCTTTGCTACTTTGTCCTGGAATAAAACTGTTCACGAGGTTGTTGAAAATTTATTGACAGCCCACGACCGGTCCTGCCCTTTTTGGTGCTCACAAAGTTGATGCAGTCCCCGAGTTTCCGTTAGCCAAACGCTCTTCTTGAACCCAAACTGGGTCGAATTCGCTAAATAGTTTGGTTTTAACGATGGACTCAACCGAACTACTCGTTTTTGATATAAGGGAAGTACGTCTATCTGCTGAGAAGGGCGAAACCGGTAGTGGACTGTCGGAGAGTTCTCAGCAGCCTTAGGAATAATATCGCTTCAAGGAAGCGTACTAGGATGTCTCCGAAATGGTATCAAATCATGAGTCGGCCCTTGTGGATCATATTTTCCGGAAGAATTTGAAAAACATGAATCTCAGCTGAGATTCAGGTGACTTTCCTGTGAAGACTAAGTGGTATTCAAACGCGTGAGTTTGGCGACCTTCTGCCATTACTTACCAGGATGGCACCCACCAATATTGGTTCCCTCAGCTGAATGTGTCCTCCCAAGTTCTCCAGTCATACAAATCAAGCTCACGGCTATTACAAATCGTGGGTTCTGGATGTGTTTCATTGGCACTGTGATTTTTCCAGAACTGTTTATCACGAATTACCAAACTGTAATCCGTCCCTTCATTATAATTGATGCAGTTAAACAAGCTTCAGTTCACTAGTGTCTAGGTTTCCGTTTTTTGACTTTGAACCAACACGATTTTCAGTTGACACAAATAAATAGTTGTGTCAATCAACGATTGGAATTATTTCCGTCCTATCACTACTTTAGTTACCTCCAAACAAGGCTAAAGTTCCGTATCTGGGGGGATAAATTATACTTTGCGCATGAAACCAAACTTTTGGCGGGATCTGATGATCCATACAAATGCTTTAAGAATAAAGGACTATTTTGAAGTTGAACGAAGTTCCATTATTCAAGGCTCAAATGTGGAAGGGAGGATATCGTCCCTCTCGATAATTTTCACAACAGGCAAAACCTTGTTACTTTGTTTTGTCGGAGGGGATGATCCTTAGACTTCACTACCGATTCTGACAGCTTGTTTCAAAAGAATTTTTAACGAATTTATGCCTTCTCTGAGTTTAGTTTTGAAGCGGTTTCAATCAGAAAAACTGTTAGCCACATTTATTTCTGCTTCCGAAGTTTCTAGGATAGCCGACTGTCTGAGAGAGCCGTTTTGCTTCTGAGGGGCTCATTGACGCACAATTCTTTGTTGCCATTTTGCGAGTTGATGAAATGTTGAACAAAAACCTCGGTTGTCCAAGCCTAGACAGGGGAAGTCGAGAGGCAGACGTCGGGTTCGTAACACCGACTTTCCGGTCAGTAAATTCGCGCCCTAACCACTGAGCCACCTCGCCATCTCCCCACAAGAAATCTTCTGAAGTATGCTTTTAGCACAGAACTTACTAAGTAATATGAAAGTTCGTTTCCTTTCAGTTCAATTTGGTCTGTGGGGTTGAATCGGTCATATACCCCCTGATTTTTTAAAGGTGTGCCAGATTTAGAGTGGTATACACACAGATTGTACAACATCCACAGTTACCGACGTCTAATCGGTAAGCATTCAACAGGTTTTGAGCATCCGTGGCAATACCTAACTGGTACATCCAGAAAGGGATCTTCGTTCAAGGCGAACAGGTCAGATAGCTCACGTGTTCAATCAATTCATCCTCGACAACTCAGGGTTCATCGCCACAGTAGTGGTATCACCCTCAGTTCGCATTCCTGATGTACGGGGTTTAATTGTTCAGACGTCCCGCACCAGAAATAACAGCCTAGCTCATGTATAGCGAATATCGTATCATCCGAATCATGAGGCGTAAGACTGGTGTAACACTGTCCGTGAAAGCGGATCATCATAAATTGAGACATTCAACTGGATTCAGTTGAATCTCCTGTCAAAACAAAATACGCGTGCAAATGTGTCGTAATCTGTCCAATTCGGGTCCAAGTAAAGCGTAAGGTTGACAGGAACTGGGAGATTCCGCTAACATAATGGGTCCCAAGAAGGGTGAAACCGGTAGTGAACTGCCGAAGTGTTTTCAGTAACCTTGAGTTTGATGTGTGATGTCTTGTTAAGGTAATACCAGTCGGTCAGGACCACCTGAAAGCTAGACAAAGGTGAATAGCAAACTCTGGTCTCTAGTATGCCCAGAAGTGTGTACGAACCACATTCATAGAATCCATCGTATCGATTGCTCCAGTTAGGTTACAACACTCAAGGTCTTTCGTGGCAATACAGGCCTGAGTGTGAACACGTTCTAATACCTGACAGCAATATGTAACATTGGACAAGTATTCTGAATACAGGAAAAAGCCTGAGCTGGTCACTCTTAGCTGAAAGTTTGAAAAATGTAACAAACAGCGAATTTATCGATTACCCACAGAATTTATTGATTATGGTAAACGAAAACGATTCGGATCCGTACAAACACTATTTCCAACTTGAAACTCATTGATTTTAATGCGGCTTACTTGCTTGCCGTAACATTTGAATTCCTGAAAGCCACCAATATGATCGGAATGAGAGAAGTAGTCACTATGGGGTCAATATTTGAGGTAAAGCAGGACCTACATAATCTGTGAAAAAAATTGAAGGATCTTCCCTATCGTGGGAGATTTTACTTTAATCTAATGGACTAGGAAAGAGCGCTTGTCAACCCTCGGAATGTTTTTGAACGTGTTCTTCCTCACCAGTTGGTGACTAAGGGCACGCCATTAGTGTTTTGATCTTGTTTTCACTAGAATTTTACCGAGGACCCTGCACATCCTGGTTGTGTTTCGATGATAGTTGATTTGGGATCGCTTGGCCAAATTCGAAAGAAACGGGTGGATGTTCGGAATTCCGGGTATTCATCTTGATATTTGCATTGATTGCTTCCATGTTCCGGGAATGCAGTATGATTAATCGATATGTGAATATCCAGTGATACATTTCCATGAATTTTTATACCAGCCGTTTTTTACGGGAAATGGATTGTCTCACAGTAGTTGGTAAACAAACACAGCAAAACAGACTGCTTACTTTTAAGGGGTGCAACCTATGGATGTTTTTCTGTATCGATCATTTTCCGCCTATTGAAATTTGGTGTCTAGCTGCCTCGTTGCCCGATGAAAGAATGAGGGCTGTGACACTCCCAGTCTGTGCAAGTGTAGATGGGAGCAGTAAAGATTCCGGAGCCGGGTTCGAACCACGGACCTTCGGGTCGGTGTGTTCGCGCACCGAGCACCAGGTTATCTCAGGTCGTTTTTTGAATAGTTCTAATAATCCCGTTTTTGGAGTAGGACCACCCAAATCACCTGATTGAACTTCTTGATTTCAGCTAATTTGTTTTTTGGCACTTTACACAGGTAGATGATTTCATTTCTGCTCCCTTTTGTTACTCCATAGTGTTCCGCTTGCAAACATTAGGGTTGAAAGCGGCTGTGGAAAGTTCACTTACCGGGATATCTGCTTTAACTCCGTAAATTCCACTTCCTTTCTTTTTAAGGAAGAACTGTATAAGACATTAAGTGGTTAGCGCCCCTACTAAGAATTTGGTGAACTACATAATGCCTGTATCGCAAGTCCACTGCTCATCATCACCATCATCATTGTCAGCTGTAATAACCGCGTATTCGTCCTTCAGTGGTTGTAGTTGCCGCAGTTTCGTTCACCGATGATTCGGGGGAGTGGGGTAGGTAGCTACCCATTGCAGGAGCTGTTAAATTGGTGCATGAATCCAGCACCGTCAGTGGGCTGTCAAGTAGGGTGGGGGGTTGGAAAAGGAGCTATGCATTGAAGGCAATAGCTCGGATGCACGAGCGCCATTGAGGGCGCGACTGGGCCATATCTGACAATGTCTCTAGCCATTGATGTGGCCTGTCTCGGGGTCCCCATCCAGGAAGACGGCAGTTACCAGCGCAGCTGAGTTTGCTGGTAATGGCTTTCATACTTCGCTGCCAAGTCATTGTTTGACCGTATGTGGCTCTCTTCCACCATTCACGTGGTTGTGCGAAAAGAGCCCTTCGAAGAAGACGGTCGACTGGCATACGCAGCACGGGGCCAAGCCAGCGCAACCTATGCAGTTCATATATCGAGGCGAATCATTTCTCCCGAATACCATATGACGTATTTCAGAATTGCTGATCCGGTGTTCCCACCAGATTCGGGCAATATGGAGCGCACCGCAGCATTGTAAACTGGACCCTTGACAGAGAAGCTGATGTCGCGCCTACGCCACAGGTGACGTAGGTTCGCAAAAGCTGTTCTGGCCTTCCCAATCCGGGTGGAAATGTCATCTTTCGTGAGACCACCGGGACCGATAAAGCTGCCCAGGTAAACAAATTTGTCCACTACCTCAATCGGTTCATCCGCAAGCATGAGGCTAGGGTTCGAGCCCACCCAGTTTTGCAGTAGCACTTTACACTTTGCAGGTGTGAAGTGCATGCCGAACCGCGAGGCAGAATTATTTAGGTTATTTAATATTGTTTGCATTACCAGTCCACTGCTCACAAAGTCATTGAATTGTACACTATACCATGCTATAATGCAATGCGTGCGTGGGCCATGCAGTGTAATAAGTTGAAAAATATGCAATATACAATATACAATACAAAATACTGTATCGATGCTCATGGTTGCCATCGCGCATAGATGCAGTTTGCAGAGGCAGTGCATCGTTAACTGGTCATTGCTGATCGTAAACGTAGCATAGGAGACGACATACAATTTATTTATCAATTTTTGTACCAAATTGAGAGACAGATTTGCACCTGTCTCACCAGTCTATTCAGAAAACCCGTCAGAATATTTTATATTTATCAGCTATGGCTCCCACAAACTTGTGTATCAGTACATTTGCTTGTCAGCAACGGGTATGTTTTCCCTCCTGTGGAGAGATAGCCTTCAAGACAGACGACCAACCTACCTGCAACCTCTTTCTCTAAGGGGGCGGTTTTGCGCACGTCCAACTCAGTGAGTTGGGCAAGCGTAACTGCTCGTGTATTATCATTTATTTTGAAGAGCATGGTCACAAACATAAAAAGTGAATGCAAGTGATGAACGCGAAAGAGTAGCAGGAGAATATGAGAGAAATCTCATTCGAAATCATGCCAGGAACAGTTCCAGTCGGATGAGATGAATCTCAATGTATGTAATGATTTTGTTATGGAAACACGCGTCTAAAGACCAACAACCGAAGAAAGAACAAACGATGGTGAATGCTCTTCAAGGCGCGGTAGGCGCTAGCACAGTCAATACTCGCACATCAGGCACAAGGTGTCCATCATACTGGGTCTATTGTGAGATTAAATGGCAAAAATGTGCATTCAACGCCATGTGCCACGCATAAAAGTGTCATAAGTACGCAGAGAGCCCACAATGGCAAGCAAACACAAGTCACTGACTGCGACCTTAGGAAGTCCCAGTCCAATAACAGCCTTAGCGGATTGAGGAAAGCAGATCCCTCGATAAGAGATGATCATCGGTTGGTGAACCAAAAAGTCGATATCACAACCGATGGCATGTAGGGCTGAGATTATGGCGAGGGAATGTTCATCAGCACCATACTTCTGCTTCTTCTCATTCCACACTATCACTCCACGCCCATCCGAGACTATGCTGACGTCTATTACAGTTGCACGGCGATCTCGAACAGCGATTAGGTCAGGTTTGATGAACGACGTAGAAGTAGGGGCTCTCAAATCCTCGAAGGCGGTGTACGCCAGTCGACGGGGACCTTTTGCAATTTCCCTTGCAACTCGATTATGTCGAGCACATCTGGCATCATGCGTGATCCAGCAGGATTTCGAAATATATAAACAATTGGGATTACTCAATTAGGTTCTGCTTAATTCCAAACAAACTCACCTGATGGTTAACTGTACAGAAAAAATACGTGGGGTTCGTTCCGTTGAATGTCACCAATTCAGTTCACTGATGTAACGGAAGAAAGTTTTGCACGAAAAAACAAAGGCTGTTCAACGAGGGCCACATTGGAAATCAAATTTGTGTTTCAATAACCAGAAATTCCTTTTTGTTCCAAGACCTTTTTGGGGGCTATCATAAGGATAAAACGCCATCCATTGTAAACAAAAATACAACTGACAAGAATTTTTCGGCTGAAGTTCGGAGTAATACGTGAGATTCATCGGAGGGTTCAGAGTGAGTGAAGGTGAGCCTCGTGAAACTAAAATCGCTCGATCTAGCGTTCCCTGTGTCCACGAGTTTCGGTAGTCTCCACCTGCAGTTCAATCCGCTTTTCTCAAGCGATCTTGTGTGACGGTTAAATACATGTCTATGATATACCTGGTGTCTCCCGGGTTTCGTCTCAGAGGATATGACTTGCCATTTAATCTGTGACCCAAATCGTACTTCTCACCTGCTTCACAATAGAAGCTAAGTTTGGACCGGTTCGCATTTTAGGGACCCGCAACAGTTCTTCCGATCTAGTAAGAATGAGTTCTCTTGTTTCTTCTCAGCGGATCTCAGTGGTAACTGACCGCATGCTCCGTGCTCTGAATCGGATCCCGTCGTCCCAACTGATCCTGATTTGTCTTAGGCAACCAGGTGGTACCCTGTGCTCTCTTCGAGTGAATTGGAGGCTGAGCAAGGAAGTACTGTTTAAGCTGAATGATTATTCTCTTGTGTTGCAGTTTTGGGGTTTTGCGGGATGGGTGTTTTGTTCATAGTCACACCACTCTCGTTTGAACGGTCGTGTTCCTGTTCCGGCGTGATTATTCCGGTGAGTCCACATCAAAGGGAAGCACTGGACTCGAGTTTCGCTCTTATTAGAGCTCATGAGCAGTGCACATCGAACGGGCTGGCCGGGATTCGAACCCAGGACATCAAACACGCGAGGTGAGCGTGTAACCACTACTCCACCAACGCACGCTGGACGCATCTGAATTTTCACGTCTGAACAGGCGAATGTGTTCACGCTTGAGTGATGTGATTGGTGTGCCCGACCCACCGAACGACGATCGACTGACCCGCCATGTCAGGACTTCCGAGTCCGGTAGCGTGGCACATACTTGAAGCCCACTGGTCAAATTTTTGGTTGAAATTTTGGGGTATTGCGGGATAGATATTTTTGTTCATAGCCACACTACTCTCGTTTGAACGGCCGTGTTCCTGGCGTAATTATTACGGTGAATCACCTTGTCATCTGGGCTCGTTTATGATATCCTTGATATCGCAGTATATTTTCATAAAGGATACTACTCACGAGTTCGCTGAAAACTCTCCGACAACCCACGACCGGTTTCCACCTTCTTGGTGCTCATCAGGTAGGCGCAGTCCCCGAGTTTCCGTCAACTTCATGTTCTGCTTGAACCCATATTGGATTGTTTTCGAGAAATACACTCATTTGCAAATCAATTTGGTGTTTTCACGAGAGAGTCAACTGAATCTCTCGTTTATTATATTCTACAACTGAATGTGCTGTACACAGGCAGCCTCAGTTTCAGTTGGGAAGATATTCGAGATATCGCAGTATATTTTCATAAACGAAACTACCCACGAGTTCGCTGAAAACTATTCGACAGCCCACTACTCGTTTCGCCATCAGAAACATCA
This sequence comes from Opisthorchis viverrini, assembly GCF_000715545.1. NCBI lineage: Eukaryota > Metazoa > Platyhelminthes > Trematoda > Opisthorchiida > Opisthorchiidae > Opisthorchis > Opisthorchis viverrini. The sequence continues at coordinate 31,275 of NW_008751866.1, forward strand.
TAAACGACAGCTTCATTTGAGTCTCGTGAAAACTAAAAATTGATTTGCAAATGAGTGCAATTCTCGAGAAGAGAAAGGGCCGTTCTAAGAAATGTAATACGTATTTAAGTTCTACGAATCCCGCAATCACCTTCAAACAAACTTCCCCCCGAACTAGCAAAGTTTCGATGTTTTCTGCACAGGGGTATGACACGATCTATGCAGTGACTGAAAAGCTTGAGTTAAACAACACGTAAGTGTCGAAAATGTATTACTTTTGAGGTACATAGGTTTGTGTCACATTTGTATCGTGCTTGTGACTGTGGGGATCAAGCGTTTGACACCAGATGCGTCTATTCTTGGGTAACAGGCAGAAGGGCGCTGTTTGGAAACGTCTCACTTTGAAGGCAATCTATTTTGTCCTCTCACGCAGGTTATCAAGTCCAGCATTCTGGTGCTGCCCTGGTGTTAACATGCGCGCGATTAACGGATCTCACAGGAAATGTGAAACTAATTGTAGTACACAGATTTTCTTTGCTTCAAAACAGTGCATGCTCTAACCGTCCAACATAAACATGGCATGTGATATAACAATCTCGTAAACCCGCTCAGAAATGCCACATCGGAAACTCGGGGACTGCGCCTACCTGATGGGCCCCAAGAAGGGCGAAACCGGTTGTGGGCTGTCGAATAGCTTTCAGCAACCTTGTGAGTAGTTACCTTTATGAAGATATCTGTGCACATCCTTGTCAGGCAGGACGATAATTGGTCATATGCATTCCACCGGAAATAAGTGAGTTCAAACAACTGGAGTTCCGTCGCGCCGAATCTAAACCAAAGGTGACTAGGGGATAGGCTGTCTTCTGCGCTTAAAAGTTGTGATTTTTTCGTCGATGCAGCTGTATTTTATATCTAAAGTCGTAACTGAGTGGAAATAAATCAGAAGGTCAAAACGGATGTGCGTATTCAAGTTTTCTCAGTTTATCCATGGCAGAATATTCCGGAACGCGATTTACAAAAAAGCCAACTGAACACGAAAAATTACGTGGGGTTACCAGGGATGTTTTGGCTTAAAAGTATATCTCAAAGCTTATTTCAAAGTATGCTACAGGAGAGTATGCTTTCGGAAAACGCTTATCTGTCAAGCAATAGGCATCTCCAATTTGACGTTTCGAATTTGTTGTTAGTTAGCCGACAGTCAAGGAATTGCTTCGCACTGTTTTTCATGCAATCGTCATCGTCATTGGTACGTTACCCGATTGCTGTAAAAAAGTGTTGATAGCTCCGATCGATGCTGAACCACGAACCCAGCGGAGGTCAGGTTCAAAGGTCACGTGGTCCTCGACCAATAAAGACGCAGGATAACAGAGCAGCCAATGGAATCGACTGGTCGAACAACCAATCGTGATCGAAGGTCAACCCCAGCTGAAAGCATGTATGTTAGCACACACAGCACTACTCAACGCACAAACACCAACCCTTTGCTACGCTCCATCAGGCTCACCAACACTGATGATGTCGATTCGATTGGTGATAAAACGTTCGCAATCAAATTGCGCAGCTCAGCACATAACCCGTTCTTTTCAGCTGTTTTAATATCGATGCCTCCATGGAAAGTTGAAACATTTTCGCCTTTGGCAAGGTATATTTTAAGTGACCCCAAGTTCTGTCTAATTAGTTAATTATCTACTTTCATCTAAACGTTCTGTTCTGCCACCGATGGTCGGATTGCATCGCCCAGGAAACTAGCCCAGTGGGAAACGATGGTACTACTCTGTCCAGGAAGAGGTTAGTGGACGGCGGTGCAAATGGCCAATAGAACATAGTTACTCAAAACCTATTGTCACAAATGTCTACATTAAGCCCTGGAAAAGAAACGGACAGTTAAGCTCCGCCCTATTCCTAATTTTGGCCACCAGTGAGCAGTGAAACACCAAATAGGTTATGCGTTTACCCTTTCTGACGGGGATAGAAATTCATTTTGAGCTTAATTTCATAACGTTCTGGCCTGATACAGTGGCAGTTGTTTTAGCTGGCAAGTAAACAAACGTCATCAGCCACTATTACGTCAAACCAGGGGGCTAGCAGTCATCCAGTTTTACTCTTCCTCGTTCGGGGTTTTTTCTTCAGGAATTTTCTCCGCCATATGTCCGTGTAGTTTGTGTGATCGACTCCTCCGTCCAACCATATAACGCGTACTTTTGAATTACAGTCACTGATCGATAGACGTGAATGATTGGCTCTGCCCAGTAGTCATGTTGAATCTGATATGACGCGAGTGCGATGAGTGCTTGACACAAGCCCGATTCAACCACATTACCCTGTTAAATGCACTTGCACGTTGTTGGAATATTCGGTCGTATAAATTATTTCCTGCGCCGTGGTACGATAAGTAAAAAATCAATATAATCGATTACTTGGGGTTGAAATCTTCTTGAAACATGTGATCTTGATAGTTTGGCCCATAGCGGAATTGCTAGGAGGTACAGCATTCCAGATGACCTATGTTCAACGTGAACAGTCGATTCAGCTCATCATAGTGGCTAGAAATCGGTATTCCACTTCTAAGGCCGAATTACCGGTTGCTTGCAAGACGAAACTGCGTTTATTCATCCCTGTGGCCGAACTCCAAGTCCTGCCAGCATAAGAAATGCGACATCATGCGGCTGGAGATTCAAAAAACGCGAAATCCCTGGTCTCCAAAGTTGATCGCTACACTTCATCTTTCAGTAGACCCTCAAGGAATCTGTCAGAAGAAGTGATCGCCTGGGGAACACCATGAATATCCAACTCCTGGTGTCTTTTTTTCAAATATCCAGCTGTGAGTCAAACTCATTCCTAGTCAAAATGAAGTGATTACAAGCCAGGCGAGCGATTTTACAAAAAATTTCTTATAAGCCACGTCTCACAGTATTGGTAACTCGGCGGCATTCGCTGGATTTGTTCCGCCGGCGCCTGGTGTGTGCGCTAGACTTGGCGAGTGGATTGCAAAGATGTTATCCGCAGTCGGTTTTCACAAAATCAATCTAGCAAAGCATTCCCGTCCTACCTGTTACTTGATTGCAACACAATTTTCTTAAATTGGCTGCGACTTTGAAGTTTAGACGATCACTCTTTGCCGTGTTCCAAAATAAAAGGATGAAAATCCGTTAGGTGGACAGATATTTATGATGTACAAATGTCTCTATCCCAGTCTGCCCTGATTGAATTTTGGTCGCAACAAGTGCGTCATACGCGACCGCGGCAAAAAGGCAGTTGTTCTGTAAAAATTTATCACCGCGACCAGATACACTGTTTATAAATGTCTTTTATCTGGTAGTAATGCATAAACAATAGCCAGCCAGGAACCGAAGTGCAGGTGCACCACTGACAGTCTCATCCAATCGAACAGCTGTTTGGGGGCGAGAATCGTAAAAGTTTTTGGAATAGAATCACTAAAACGTGTTTCATGGTTTTTAGAGGTGATGGAAATCATCCCTCGCGTGCTGGCGGCCTATTTAAAACGGAATTACCTTGAGAAAGCGTTTTCAGTTGGAAAAAAGAGTGTTCTGTTTGTTTAATTTGATGTATATTTTTGGGGTGGGGCTGCGCACCGACCATTGCTTTTTTGCGTTGTGCTTGGTCTAATTCAGTGGTGAGTTTAACTCAGAATTATTCCCTAGAATATGGTGGCTGATGTGCGGCTTCACAGAATGATGAAGCTCGAACTCGTATCAAATTAATACCAAGCCACATTACAGTCGCGGGCTTAGTTCGCTTGATAGCCAATTGGAAGCGTTTCAACACAAAGCTGTAAACATCAATGGCCGTCACGAGGTCCAGTTTTTCTTTCTGGTCACAAACAAAAGAGCAACAATTGAGGCGGTCCTTGGTGGAAAGTGAGTTTGGTGTAGATGACTGCCGTACAGTGGCAATCTGAAGACGTCAAAATTCAGAGAGAGTGTACCGTCTTCCAGAAAACGTGTTCATATGGTGTTAGCTTGTCATTTTGTTTGCTTTTGGACGCTTTGAGTTTTCAGTACCTTATAAGTAGTGTGTTACACTTAGATCAGTTTTGGGTAGTTTCAATGTCCGGATTCCGCACCAGGGACCTCTTTTATGTCACTATAGGCTGTGACGTAATTAGACTTTGATTTTTTCACGATGAAGGAGGCTACGCAAGACTCTACCTTGATATAAGAAGCAAATTACTGATATGATGTCAGCAGGCATCGGAATACCGATGCTTCGAGAAAAGGGTGCTGAAGACGGCAGTTTAGAACACACTGGAATGATTTCAAAAATTTTCAAATTAAGCTAACATTTCGCTTGCACTGTTTATCTAAGAAAATGTTGGCTCTCAATTGCAAGCCCCACCTCTACAGGGAATCGAAGTGGAGTCATCACGACTTTCGAGATTCAGTCCAAATAATGCTGCTTGCACCTGGCTGGAAAGTTGTCAAGATGTGGCATTTAAGTAGTCACCTTAGTGCGAATGCTGTAATTCCTACGGCCGACTGCCTGGCTGGATCCACAAGGTAGTGAAACCGGTCATTCAGATGCCATCCTGCCCCTTACTGGTGCTCACAGTTACTGATCACACGCACGGCCTTCCGGTGTGACTACTGATGGGGAGGCATGCGAGTAGTATGTGATGTTCTTGGAAATTCGCTTTGCGTCTCTTGTAAAGAGGAGATCTCTTGCGGAATTTGTGGAGTCGCTTTGTAGCATTTGCTTGCATTTGAACAACAACCAATGAATATCCAGGAAGGTTCAAGAAGACGTGTTCAGGAGAAGATGAATGTTCAATTTTTGTGAATAAGAAGCAAATGAGTGTTTTGCTTCCCTGTCCACTGGTCTGTAACCGGTCTGCTGGCATTTCCTAATAAATAACTCCGCATCGAAGGCCTCCTTCCTTTCACTGGTAGTTGACTGCTTTTTCGGAGGACTTCAGACTTCCTCCTGATGAATTAACGTCGGTTCTCCATTCCACTGTAACCGGGCTTTCTTTTATTCTCGTTGAACGTTAGAGACTGGCTACTATTTAACAATGGTCTCATGGCGTTACCGGTGATCAGAAGCGAGAGTATGCTACGATTGAACGGTTTGAACAGTACTCACAATAGATTTACGTAGATCGGAGGATTCTTGAAGAGAGGACTCTGGGTTTAACCTTGAATTTGGGTCCGACCGGCAAGTGTGTCCCAAGTTTCAACATTCGGAATCAATCAATGCGTTGGCCCATTTGCTATTTGCCATCTGGACTTCGGTGCGCGTTGGTCATTAAGTCAGTGTACTGAAAATTGTGGTGTCATTGCCTCAGGTATGGAACTCTTGTAAAAAAACAATTTGGCGTTAAATTCTTGCCAACGATTTTTCGGGAGGGGCACAATGCTGTAGGCTAGTCTATCAAATCAGTGAGGAAATGTCTAAAACCGATTGAGAAGACATCTTTCCGAAGAAGTGTGGACACTTTCGCATTTGCCACGAAAGTTTCACCAGCCTGAGTGATTGAGTTGACAGACTGATTGGGTTTTTCAAGCCAGTAGGAAACCACGGTTCAAGTAGAACATAAGGTTGACGGAAACTCCGACTCCTCCGTCCAACCATATAACGCGTACTTTTGAATTACAGTCACTGATCGATAGACGTGAATGATTGGCTCTGCCCAGTAGTCATGTTGAATCTGATATGACGCGAGAGCGATGAGTGCTTGACACAAGCCCGATTCAACCACATTACCCTGTTAAATGCACTTGCACGTTGTTGGAATATTCGGTCGTATAAATTATTTCCTGCGCCGTGGTACGATAAGTAAAAAATCAATATAATCGATTACTTGGGGTTGAAATCTTCTTGAAACATGTGATCTTGATAGTTTGGCCCATAGCGGAATTGCTAGGAGGTACAGCATTCCAGATGACCTATGTTCAACGTGAACAGTCGATTCAGCTCATCATAGTGGCTAGAAATCGGTATTCCACTTCTAAGGCCGAATTACCGGTTGCTTGCAAGACGAAACTGCGTTTATTCATCCCTGTGGCCGAACTCCAAGTCCTGCCAGCATAAGAAATGCGACATCATGCGGCTGGAGATTCAAAAAACGCGAAATCCCTGGTCTCCAAAGTTGATCGCTACACTTCATCTTTCAGTAGACCCTCAAGGAATCTGTCAGAAGAAGTGATCGCCTGGGGAACACCATGAATATCCAACTCCTGGTGTCTTTTTTTCAAATATCCAGCTGTGAGTCAAACTCATTCCTAGTCAAAATGAAGTGATTACAAGCCAGGCGAGCGATTTTACAAAAAATTTCTTTTCTGTTTGTTTAATTTGATGTATATTTTTGGGGTGGGGCTGCGCACCGACCATTGCTTTTTTGCGTTGTGCTTGGTCTAATTCAGTGGTGAGTTTAACTCAGAATTATTCCCTAGAATATGGTGGCTGATGTGCGGCTTCACAGAATGATGAAGCTCGAACTCGTATCAAATTAATACCAAGCCACATTACAGTCGCGGGCTTAGTTCGCTTGATAGCCAATTGGAAGCGTTTCAACACAAAGCTGTAAACATCAATGGCCGTCACGAGGTCCAGTTTTTCTTTCTGGTCACAAACAAAAGAGCAACAATTGAGGCGGTCCTTGGTGGAAAGTGAGTTTGGTGTAGATGACTGCCGTACAGTGGCAATCTGAAGACGTCAAAATTCAGAGAGAGTGTACCGTCTTCCAGAAAACGTGTTCATATGGTGTTAGCTTGTCATTTTGTTTGCTTTTGGACGCTTTGAGTTTTCAGTACCTTATAAGTAGTGTGTTACACTTAAATCAGTTTTGGGTAGTTTCAATGTCCGGATTCCGCACCAGGGACCTCTTTTATGTCACTATAGGCTGTGACGTAATTAGACTTTGATTTTTTCACGATGAAGGAGGCTACGCAAGACTCTACCTTGATATAAGAAGCAAATTACTGATATGATGTCAGCAGGCATCGGAATACCGATGCTTCGAGAAAAGGGTGCTGAAGACGGCAGTTTAGAACACACTGGAATGATTTCAAAAATTTTCAAATTAAGCTAACATTTCGCTTGCACTGTTTATCTAAGAAAATGTTGGCTCTCAATTGCAAGCCCCACCTCTACAGGGAATCGAAGTGGAGTCATCACGACTTTCGAGATTCAGTCCAAATAATGCTGCTTGCACCTGGCTGGAAAGTTGTCAAGATGTGGCATTTAAGTAGTCACCTTAGTGCGAATGCTGTAATTCCTACGGCCGACTGCCTGGCTGGATCCACAAGGTAGTGAAACCGGTCATTCAGATGCCATCCTGCCCCTTACTGGTGCTCACAGTTACTGATCACACGCACGGCCTTCCGGTGTGACTACTGATGGGGAGGCATGCGAGTAGTATGTGATGTTCTTGGAAATTCGCTTTGCGTCTCTTGTAAAGAGGAGATCTCTTGCGGAATTTGTGGAGTCGCTTTGTAGCATTTGCTTGCATTTGAACAACAACCAATGAATATCCAGGAAGGTTCAAGAAGACGTGTTCAGGAGAAGATGAATGTTCAATTTTTGTGAATAAGAAGCAAATGAGTGTTTTGCTTCCCTGTCCACTGGTCTGTAACCGGTCTGCTGGCATTTCCTAATAAATAACTCCGCATCGAAGGCCTCCTTCCTTTCACTGGTAGTGACTGCTTTTTTCGGAGGACTTCAGACTTCCTCCTGATGAATTAACGTCGGTTCTCCATTCCACTGTAACCGGGCTTTCTTTTATTCTCGTTGAACGTTAGAGACTGGCTACTATTTAACAATGGTCTCATGGCGTTACCGGTGATCAGAAGCGAGAGTATGCTACGATTGAACGGTTTGAACAGTACTCACAATAGATTTACGTAGATCGGAGGATTCTTGAAGAGAGGACTCTGGGTTTAACCTTGAATTTGGGTCCGACCGGCAAGTGTGTCCCAAGTTTCAACATTCGGAATCAATCAATGCGTTGGCCCATTTGCTATTTGCCATCTGGACTTCGGTGCGCGTTGGTCATTAAGTCAGTGTACTGAAAATTGTGGTGTCATTGCCTCAGGTATGGAACTCTTGTAAAAAAACAATTTGGCGTTAAATTCTTGCCAACGATTTTTCGGGAGGGGCACAATGCTGTAGGCTAGTCTATCAAATCAGTGAGGAAATGTCTAAAACCGATTGAGAAGACATCTTTCCGAAGAAGTGTGGACACTTTCGCATTTGCCACGAAAGTTTCACCAGCCTGAGTGATTGAGTTGACAGACTGATTGGGTTTTTCAAGCCAGTAGGAAACCACGGTTCAAGTAGAACATAAGGTTGACGGAAACTCGGGCACTGCACCTACCTGATGAGCCCCGAGAAGGGCAAAACCGGTCGTGGGCTGTCAAAGAGTTTTCAGCAACCTTGTGAGTAGTTTCCTTTATGAAAATATACTTCGATATCTCGAATATCGTGCCAACTGGAACATGAGGTGGCCTGTGTGCAGCACATTCAGTTGTAGACTGTCATAAACGAGATATTTGGTTCAATCTCTTTCGTGAAAACCAAACTGATTTGCAAATGAGTGTACTTCTCGAAAGCAGTCCAATTCGGGTTCAAGTAGAACGTAAGGTTGACGGAAACTCGGGGACTGCGCCTACCTGATGAGCCCCAAGAAGGGCGAAACCGGTCGTGGGCTGTCGAAGAGTTTTCAGCAATCTAATGAGTAGTTTCCTTTAAGAAACCAGATATTCCTCTCTGCTGGTGCGTTGAACCAGCGTTAGACGTTAGCCGAACGTTTGAAGGGCAGTTGTGAAAACCTATGGGGTGGATGGAAACTTTCACGAACTGAGATTTGGTCTTTCTGATTTACACATGACACATGTTCAGGGAATCACACACAAGAATCGATCACCACAAAACAAACAAGAAATATCAGGTTCACATATGTACGTAATGCGTAGAGTGATTTTAGTAAATGTGGAAGTTTTAAGACTACGAATGAAACCACAGTGGGTGATCTCGGAGGCGGTGAAAATTGCCAAGCATTCCAAGGTGAACAGAGAAGAGGGTGCCTATTGAGAGAGGTTTTTGATAAGCCATGTTGACATTTGTCTAAGTGGGCTTTTCAACTAAGTCGAGTAATTAACAGAGGTGGTAAAGAACCCGATTCGAACAAAATTTTTATAAATTATCCCCGATCACATTGATAGCATTAGCCTAAACAAACGAACCTAACTGTAAGTGCAATTCAAAAAGACTTATAACAGGAAGTAATTTGGGAGATCGATCGTCACAACCAGGACAGTTACTGGGTCGTCGTTCGATGAGTCGGGCACACCAATCACATCGCTCAAGTGTGAACACGTTCGCCTGTTCAGACGTGAAAATTCAGATCCGTCCAACGTGTGTTGGAAGAGTAGTGGTTACATGCTCGCCTCGAATGTTTGATGTCCGGGGTTCGAATCCCGGCCAGGTCGTTGGATGTGCACTGCTGATGAGCTCTAATAAGAGCGAAACTCGAGTCCAGTGCTTCCCTTTGATGTGGACTCACCGGAATAATTATGCCAGAACAGGAACACGACCATTCAAACGAGCGTGGTGTCACTATGATCAAAACACCTATCCCGCAAAACCCCAAAATTGTAATTTGGAGCAATCAAACAGTAGAATCCAGCGAAATTTATGTGCAGCATCGTCTGTTGGGTTTGCTTATCCCACAAACTCCTTTGAGCGATATTTTACATCCATATAACTAGCTGGTAGGAGGATGTCGTGCTAACCTTGCTTTGTGGCCGATTCACGTGACCTGACGAAGGTTACGTGACGATTAGTAACCTTACAAGGCATCAAGCCTGTCGATTTGCTTAAGAGAATTTACTCTCAAAGTTTATGAAAACCCATCGACAGTCCACGACCGATTTCGCCCCTCTTCGGGGCCGATCATGTGGTCGAAGTCCTCCTCTTGAATACCGTACTGAATGAATTATTAGGCGACCTCTGTACAGCTCGTTCAGTTGAAGAATTTCGTGAACGAACCAGATGAAAGCGAAGATAGGTGGGATTTAGCGAATCGCATCTGCCTGGTGAGCACCAACAAACGCGAAACCGGTGGTGGGCTGTCAAATCATTCTCGGCAGAATTTTATGCAGTGCGCTATGCGTAACTTTTATATTTTTATTAAGATATTACATTTCCTTATTTTTTTCGAGGGCTCATATTTTCCTTGTGAATTAGAGGACATGTCTTATCCCACATGTGGGCACTTGTCAAATGGTTAGTGCCCTTAAAGGACATATCAGAGTCTCGTAGGTCTAATCAGGGCAGACCACGGACAGTCTGGGCTTGTACTCAAATTTATCCAGAAAATCAATTACCGTGAATCACTAAGCAGCTCAGAGGAGGAATAATTTAACTGGATGTGTGAGTCTTCCTTCTGAGAAGTGGTTACTTGAGGGTTCAATCAATACGTGACCACGTGATACGGTTTCCGTTATTGAAGGATGAGTGGCGCAGTGTTTTGTCTAGCTGAGAGCTAATCACACTGTTGATCGTTGTCAAACGGTTAAGTGCCTAACGGTCGGCCGAAAGATCGTGCGTTCGAAGCTCTCTGAGTTTCGTGAGGTGCGCACTGCTAATGATTCCCGACCAGGGTCAAACGACTGTACAGTTCTTCTCGGCTTCTCAGCTAAGATTTGCCTTCTTAACAGTATGAGACCTCTTTTGAATGCTGCCAAATTTCCCCACATTGCTGGTTCCGTGTACACCTTTGCTAGTGACGCAGAATGCTGGCCGTCACGGGAGTTATACAATCCCGATTTAATTGGACATCTAACAGATACGGACCACGAATCTGTTACTATTTACAGAAGTGCCTGAGAATTTTCTCTTGAAAGATATTTTGATTTCTAAGCGCACGGAACTTGATACCAAATCTTTTCTTCACCGCATGCGATACAAAACAACTTTTTAGAATCTGTCGCCAGCTTTTTCACCCCAGTCCAAGCATCAAACAACCCTGAGACAATACCAAATCTGCAGACGCTTGTTCAAAGCCAATTTTGGTTCTAAATGCAACCATAAACGAGAAAAAACGACGCTGATACCAATTAGTTAAATGCCAGTTCCATACCCAAAATAATAAAGACCCCAATTGGATTCCAACTGCACCGATATCCCAAACAAAGACTTCTTAGAAATGCCTCACATCTTCGTCACCATTGGATATCAAAACAGGCTAAAAATAGGGGTTTTTTGTTTCGTATGGGATAGAGTGCCGACTTGCATGAAAGGTGTTCAACAAAGCTATTTTCACCCGTCCGTCTCGAAATTGGTTCATATATCACACGCAAGTGCGCGCGCCTAGTGCAATCGATTCAATGAATCCAAATGTTATCATTTAGTGGCCTAATCGGAAAATCAGAGAAAAAAGATGATTGAAGTACAAAATCAGTGCTGATACAAGTCGAACCAGTGGATGCATGCGTGGAATCGCATGCGGGACAGCCAAAATGATTAGAACTCAATAAGCACTGCTTATACGTTTTGTGAAAATTCGTTGACATTCCACGATCGGTTTCGACCTTCTTAGGGCTCATCAGATAGGCGCAGTTCTCGAGTTTCCATCAACCTTATGTTCTTCTTGAAACCAAACTGCACGGAATGGGCGAACAACACTCACTTGCAAACTAATTTGGTTTTTCCAGAGACTCACGTTGAATTTAGCTGAATCTCTCGTTCATGGTATCTTTAAGCAACATTGTGAATATTGAATTATAAATATACATGTATCGCGATGTTTCAAATATAGTAGCGACTAAAACATGAGGCAGCCTGGTGCAGCACATTCAGTTGTTTGGACACATCACGAACGCGATATTCGGCTGGGTTCCGGGTGAATATCTCGAAAAACCAAATTAGTTTGCAAATGAGTACATTTAGCTTTTCCAACTACTTTTATGATGCAATTTCGCATTTTATCTGAGGTGCGGGGTGCTTGTATTCAACAGCTTTCCTACCGGTGTTTCACCAATACCGGTGGAACATCGTAGTTGATTGGTCCTCGTCTAATTTATCACAGACTAGATATTCGTATAGTGAGTATAAATCATACGTTTATTTCCATCTTTGGAATCGGTTTTCTTCAAATAATAATACACTATATTTTCTTTTGTCCTGTTTTTCTCTCGCCTTTGTTTTCCGTCAGCCTGTGAAGTAGTGTGTGAGAACCCAAGTCTAAATTATCAGTTGAATAAAGTTCAGTTTACTGAAATAAAGCTCACGATCAGGCGTCCCTATGATATTGATTTTTTTCCAAATGGCAGCCAACCAATCGATCTGAGTCACTGGCTTCAACCAGTTTCATTGGACGTTTGGGAGACTAGAAAGTTTCTTCGTGTAAATCCAATCGGGTTGGCTAATTCCAATCGGGAGTTGCATTGAATTAGCTCTTCCGCATGAGTGGTTTCTCGAGAGTAATTGAAAAAGCATACATAAACTTTGTACCATTTGATAATAACATAAGATCGATAAACGCTGTAAGAATTCGCCCTGACTTTTAATGTGTATAGTAAGCCCACTTATGTTCAACGCAAAAAACCCGGAGCCAACATACATCTCCGGCAACCTGACAACGAACAGCTGTCCGTATATCTCTTGGATATTTCATTCCCGAATCCCATGCTAGGTAAACAGAAAATGTTGAGTAGGGTTGCTTATCGCTAGTCAAACAATACAGTTCTGCCGAGAACAGTACACTGAGCATGTTTAAAAGACAGTGGTAGCAAAAACCAACCGAGACAGTCAACTTGATTTTCCAAACCAAACATGTCTGATAGGAACCTGAAGATTCCAAGTCTCATAGCCTCGTGAGTTGTCATCATATGTCTTAGCAAAACCATAACAGCAGATGTCTCGTCAAGCTTGTAGTGTCGTTTGTGCTATAGATCGTTTTTCATACAGACTAAGTAGTCACTATATGGAGGCGAACAAAATAACTGGTAACCCTATAACCATCAATGGCCAGTCGGGCCACATGGTAGCTCTTGGACAGTAGAAATAATGTTTAAGCCACCTGGCGCGGTCACTCTGCCTAAACTGCGCCGAAGTGATAAAGCGCCAGACTTCAGTTTTGTATCCAACTTAAACCATCAGCGGTGCACATAGTGCTTCGTTTTGTTTCTCAGACGCCTGATATACAAAACTGAAATGTTACCTCTACCCGGCCAAATCACTTTGGGCACAACTGAAGTGCGACATGACACTCACCTGCCCAGACACACCGTCAAAGTTGTACCCGGAGATATTGCAGAAAATACTCGAGAGGTGTTTACCAGACCAACAATGATCTAAAATTCGATGAACTGGCGGTATCGACAAAATGGAAATGTGCAGCAAAAAACCACCTTTTAATAGAGATCCTAAAGACAGGATTGAGCATTTTGATACAAACAATGGTTGTCTGCTTGTTTGTTGGTCTGTTCGCCGAGCTTGGCAGTTGGACTGCAAACGTTTCATCACCAATCGAGGTGACTTGGTCAGTGCAGGGTTGAGTGCACTGACGTTGTCATTTTGACTGGGGATGAAACGTTTGCAGTCCAACTACCAAGCTCGGCGAACAGACCAACAACCGAACAGCGCACCCGAGCCACCTACATTCCACAAGATGGCTAACAGGTTGTCTGTATGTTTTACTGCCTACCTGTAGAGCGAGCCTGACATGAGCCTCAGCAAATGACACTATTTTGGCTATCGGCGATAGTTTCGGTTTACTTGATCGTCTATTAATGTAATGAACAGTCAGTCCCCTCATTCCAAATGCTGCTACAATGAAACCACAACCAAAGTATCCATTTGTTAATGTTTGATAGAAAAAATCAATAAAAACTAAACTAGTTTATTTTCAAAAAGAATAAAACTCACAAGGTGCCTAAAAATTCCTCGACACTCCAGTTGGAAAATATCATAAACGAGAAATTCACGTGAGTCTCCCGTAGAAACCAAATTGATTTGCAAATGAGTGTATTTCTCGAAAACAGTCCAATTTGTGTTCAAGTAGAACATAAGGTTGACGGAAACTCGGGGACTGCGCCTACCTGATGAGCCCGAAGCGGAAGGGTGAAACCGGTCGTGGGGTGTCGAAGAGTTTCCAGCAACCTTGAGAGTAGTTTCCTTTATGAAAATATACTGTGATATCTCGAATATCTAGCCTGTCATCTGGCCCAAGGTCCGATATGCAAACTGATTTTTCTGACTACTCTTTTCTGCATATGTGGGACCAACAAGGCTTATAAAAATTCAGTTTCGTGGTTAGCAGATGATCACTAGCAATTATTCGCATTAGATAGCAAAGTATTCACTTCCCCTGTCATTTTCTCGCACACCTCGACCGAGTCGAAGATTTGCCTAACCTGCTAAATATATGTTTATAATCTTCTGTATAAAGTGGACACAATTATATTTGTCGATAAGGCTTTCGTATGAAGTGTCCATTCTGAGGAGGTGTCTGATGTTAAGGGGTTCCGGTCCGCCACAAGAAGTAGTCCATATCTTAAAATCCGCTTTCATCCCTCATCTGCTATCTCTATGGGGAGGTTTCCGGGGGAAGTTTCCGCACGTCTGAATATCGATCGCTGATGTGTTCGGGTTATCTCTTTGTACATCAGCGGACTGACTGACAGTGGAACTGTTGTGTATACAAGTCTAGTGGACTATTGGTAACTGTGAACATGTGAACTTTGTGACACAGTGAACAGCATACGTAAAATCGATTGTCGGTGTAATGTGCACTCCGGGAACCTGTGTTCCATACGGTCTAGAATGTGTCAGTTGCAAGTGAAGTAAATAGGATGTCAAGATGCGACAAGCCTGTTTGTTGGATGAAAAAAAGTTGTGTGCACAGTAGACTTCAATAACAAGAAGCTTTTGTCATACGGACGCTTTTTCGAGTTTGATGGGGAAAAGTTAATTGGTTGAAAATGCAACAGTGACAGTTTGCCGACTGTCCCAGCCCAGTGACATCAAGCATACCGAATTCGATAATGTGCTGTGAATTTACAGGCTCCATTCCATAAGTTACTCTCATAACAATGCATCAGTGGATACTACTGTTGAAACACAAGTAGCTTCTAGTCAAATGTCAAAGCGCTTTATCCTCGTATCTGATGGTACGGAAATAAATGAACCACTTTGCACTATGTGTTCATTAGTGCTTGATATTTAAAGACACTCCAGGACAGTTCATGAAGGGGCCCCATAATTTTCACTTTTCAACTACTCTGTGTATATGAGATTTTTCCTTTCGTATCTGATAGCATATAAGAAGCTTACTTAGGGTTGGTCAGTCAATGACACTCTACTCAATGCTATCATTACAGGGCTTCACTCGGTGGACAGAGGCGTTTGTGCACACCCAAGCCGTTAACTTCAGACAGGCTAAAAGTAACTTGAGTACCTCACTTTAGTTTCCACAATGTTCCGGAAGCCACTACTGGTTCTCCAGATAGAATAATCAAGACTCCTGAACGGCAATTAGGAAGTTTTGAGACCGGGACTGCGATTCACACCACAGCGGCTGAGAGCCGAGGCGGTGGAAATCACTAAGCATCACAGCGTGAATAGAATCGAGGTGTGGAGCTAGCGAGCGTATGAAAAGCAGTCTTAGATAAGCCGAGTTGACACTTGACGGTGTGGTTGTCAATCCACTTGGGGTGGAAACCCCAACCGACCAAAGGTCACAGCATCCCTCTTACACAACTATCTTAGCACTAGCTCACCCACACAGACTGACAAAAGGTTCAAGCGAAGTTCAAGGGGAACCATCAAATGAACCGAACCCGAAGAAATAGACCCTAGGCTGGACCCAAACACATGTAGGTTTCCCCACCGACCCAACACTTGTTCAACCACTCTAACACACTAAAATCCCTCGGCCGACACCCAACAGAGATTTAGCTTGACTTAGCTGATTGGTTCTCCTTCCGCCTTAAATCTCGATCAACCTCGGAACCTAGTCCAGGACCCAAACACATGTAGGTTCCCCAACCGACCCAACACTTGTTCAACCACTCTAACACACTAAAATCCCTCGGCCGACACCCAACAGAGATTTAGCTTGACTTAGCTGATTGGTTCTCCTTCCGCCTTAAATCTCGATCAACCTCGGAACCTAGTCACTTGGCCTGACAAAGCTTTTGTGTCAAAAGCGAATCGTTGCCCAGCAATAAATCCACCGATTGTCACCAAACGTTTTCGTAAAAGCAGTTAGGAATTTTCTATATGAAATCCCGGAGATGCGATACTGCAATTTTGAGTTTAGAGTTTTTAAAGTCATTCGACACATAAATCTCTAGAATTCTAGCGAGGTTTGAAAAAAAGCGATTTTTCAACATTTCTTGGAAAATATCTTGAAATCTTCCAGTTCAGGTTGTACAAATGTGCCCACAGGACACCCGCGAATGTTCTTCCGAGCACCAAAAACACGAAAATGCATGTACCAAACACCAATCTTGGGCTGTACATGTGCCTTAGGCTACCAAGGTCCAGATAACATGGGTTTTTTTACAAGCGTATCCTAACATGTTTATCCCACGGTTCACTTCCGATTCAGGGGAAAACAGACGCGGTCAGTGATAGGGGTCGGATGAGAGACTAACGAAATACGGAAAATTCGCAAAGCAAACAAGGAAGTAACGCTTTGTTACATCTCAGCATGACGAAGGTTCGAAACTTTTGGAGGGAGCTAAACCAGGAATAAAGCTGACGCATTGCGGAGTCTGCGGTGGTGAGAGATCTCGTTCTATGAATGCGACCAATCATTGCTGAAGAGGCGAGGAGTACTATATCGCTGTTTGATCTCTGTTAGGAATCACAAACGTGCACATCTCGCCAAGCTCAGAAGCTTCCGAACCCGCTACTTTCCTACCTGCCCCGCGGCAACGAACGGGGGCCATAAGGTCGAAAGCGTTCTGACAACAGGGGAATTTCGTGTTCAATCCACGGGCAGAAGTCAAACGGATCATCATCGCCCGTGAACAGTTCGGAATATTCCTCTACCACGGCCCGTACTGAGGGTACGTCGCAAGACGAAAGGTTTCGGACACGTAGCTCACTCATGGCAGTGCCTGGATGA
>NW_008751866.1:48431-67542 GCF_000715545.1 Opisthorchis viverrini
TGTCTCCTCTTGTCTGGGCTTATCAGGAACTCCTGCTGCACGGAAGTGTCGCCTAGGCGTATCGAGTGCATTGACAATCCGTCACTCTTCAGTCGATATCCACCTGCTGCTCTCATGGCTAACGCGCACGGTCTGCATTCAGCTTGGTTCGCTCTCCACCTCATCGATACCCCTGCTCCTGTATCAATCAAGCACAACTCCCTCGTCCCGTCTATCTCGATAACGGCCCGTGTGGTGCAGTTGTCTCTTGCTTAGACAGAATGTAGCGTGACTCACTATCCAACCAAAGAACACATGTCGCACGGTCATATACAAATTAGTAACATATAGATAAAAGGCAAGATTGTCATCAAAACGAGGCTGGGACTGTATATTACCTGTGGGATTCGGTTCACATCTCTACCCTTAGTTGACAACCGACACTGGCCAATGTTATTGATCCATCCAGAATCTCAGTTTGTGTGTTGCTCTCACCACCAGCACACTTCTATGTGCTATTGAACTCTTTGCACGGTTTTTCATCCCTCGGCCTCAATGTGAATTCAACCCGTTCTAGGTGAATGGAGGTTAAAATGCTCTGTCTAGAGCCTTTTTCCTGAAGCGCACACGTATTCCTTCCAGTTCCAAAAAGCAAGTACACATTGCGGCGCTCCTAGTTCCCAACTGGTGGGAGAATTACACCGTGTACCGGTCGGAAGCCGCTGCATTAATAAGCCAAGCAACGTGAAGGAAAGTTAAAGTTGCCTCATACACCCGTTTCCGAATTAGATTTTTGCAGATTTTATCAGCTAAATGTGTCACACGAAAGCCGCTCCATGTTTTATTTAGCACTTTGAAGTATATCTTATTGAGAGAAGATATTACTTATGGGGATACTACTGAAGAACCTTCGACAGCCCATAACTGGTTACACCTTGCTCCGGGGTCGTCAGTTTGGTGTAGCCTTCGAGATTAGATTCAAATATTTTTGAACGCCAATTTTTATGCAACCGGCTGAATACATTCATTCAGAAATTATATCGATGTCAGCCTTTGGGGCAGGGTTTGCCACCAACAAGACGTTTTTTGAGACCGTGAACAACACGGAAACTGACCGTCTTTGTGCAGAACATCCAGTTGAAGAATGTTTCACGCGAGAGATTTCACCCGAAACTGTGATAAACAAAGGTGTAATTCTCAAATTCCGCACTCTGCACTTGCTAGAAACACAGTGTTTTAGTGGAACATCAGGTTGATGAAGCCTTGAGAACTACGCCCACTTGCTTAATTGCAAAAAGGCTGAAACTGGTGGTCTGTCGACGAAATTTAAGTGACCTTATACGGAATGTTTCGTGTCCAGTATATGCTTTATGCTCATGGGGAATGATATGAAAATAAAAAAAACAGCGTTTTCGGATGAATTCATTGTAAGTAGTATGAACGCTTTTCTTTAGCTATAATAACTGAACAGAACATTCCGTAGACAGAGGGCAAGATCACTTTTCCACAAAACATCATGCAGTACGTGAAAGAAACAGATAGGTGGACACTGACCCACTTTCACTATGTTTCTATTAATGAGTAACTTAGTAGCCCTTAGATTTTACAAAAAATATTAGAATCATGTCCCCCAGTTATTACTGTGATGAGGTTTATTCACCTTCTGCAGACTTACATATGAAAATTGCCTTTCTATTCAGCGCACGATGAAACTAAAGACTGCCTTGGTTACTTCCTACCGTCCGAAATTTAAAACTTTCACCTAGGTACAAAGCAATCCAACAATTTTATTTTCTTGTTTTATTTTCAAACTTTTTTCACACCCTTTTTTTATGTTCAAACGGTCTTCGTCGGTAGTACTTGTACGGATTTGCCCAAAGGCACTTTGAACTGCTCAAATGCTTCAATTTTTGTACTAAAATTTTCTCCCATAAATTGGTGGGGTTTGCACGAATTTACGTGCGACAAAGAACGTTAAACCATTTCTCAGTCGGGTAAATTTCCAAACGGTATCTAGCGATAATGGGACTATCAATTAGACGAAAAAAATAACGTTCAGAGTGCTGACGGGTACAGCATATCGTCACCGCCTATCTGAGATAGTGCACACTCACGAAAAACTGAGTTTTTTGTTTCTTTACCTATGAAATCCTCGTTTTGTCACCACAAACACACGTACGCGATTTTCAATGCTTTACTTGTACCAGACAGTGATAACAAATCCTGTTTGTATCAATCGATCTGTTCAGGATATTCAATCTAGTTCACGTGATTAGGAAATAGCCCGACTGGAAGCTATCGAACCACCAAACCGCACTAGCTCGATTTCCGTTAGGCCAGTCGAAAGCAGAAGAGAAATCTTGTGGTGTGTACATCATTAGGTCATCAGTGAATTAATGACACCCTTATCTAACACAGCCACCTTTCAGGAGTTTGTTGATTTCTGAATGACTTGACAGAACTGCGTCAAGGAGTGAAACAAAATATGATTGATGAAATGGATGGCGACTCTCCAAACCAAGCGAGGAACCACATTTGCGAGCGCTAACTGCGTTGCCGCCTCCCCCAGTAAGTGACCGTTGTACCATATAAAACGAGATATGAATGGATCAGATTACGTGGCACAGGCGCGTCAGAAAAATATCAGGCGCAGAGAGAGGCCTTGAAGTGCGGTGAAGTCCACATTGTTGGATACAATTTATCAGATGTCTGTCATGAATAAAAGACGATGTCGCCTTGACTTCGCCTAAAGGGAGATACCTGCCCTTCTACGCTCTAGAGCACAACTGGAAATAAAAAAATTCTAGGCACATTTGACGAGATGATAGTGATTTACTTCAATATGCAATTTACTGATTGAAAAATCAGTGGTTCGAACCAAACCTGGGCGCCTTGACTGCTCCTGTGCAGACTTTGGCAAGCTAGCTGTCCCTCAGCCTTCATGTTTTCTCCGGGCAGCGTGGCAACTGAGCACTGAAACGGTGTTAAAGCTGGCCTGTTTGATTTTATGGAGAGCTTAGGCAGAATGGGCTGCAACGATTGTCTGAATTGATTCAGGTTGTATGGCGACTGGGCGCAGAAACCATGTTGCAGCCGAGTACTTGCTTTCTTTCCTGTCCAGTGTGCACTCCGTCATCCCTATGTTATGGACCACAGTTTTCCTAATGTCTTCATACCGTGAACCCGAGTCTGGTTAGCCGCGTGATGCGCCCAGCCAAACCAGAACGCCAATAAACGTGCGAATCAGCTGATCGATCTATTGAACACTGACGCGTACAAACGTGTCATGCGCAGCCGAAAACGAGCTGTTTATAAAGCTAGTTCTAGGCGGGCCAAAAAAGGATACTAAAAATAGAACTCATCTGCCAAGGGCAACTCAAAAACGACCAATCAAATCTGCCCCGACGAGAACGGTTGTTCCATTGGCAGTTATTACGTTCGGAGCTGATTCTCCTAACACCCTACAAAAGTTGAATCCTTCTGTCTTACATTTTTTAACTAATAAAGTGAAGAAACAATATCTTGTTAAAAGACGGTTGCCACAAAACGCAGTCAAATTTGTCTCTCTCGTCAGAAATTCCTGGGACTGGCAAATACTGGTCATTCAGTGGTTCGTCTCTTGCTAAGCCAAAAATTTGGATTTATCACAGGAGGCAGGCAATCGATTTTTGAAGGTGTGCAATAGGAAGTTAAATCTTATCAGTATGTACGAACTGAGTTTTTTGGACCAGCGATCGATCGGTCGATCGACTGACTGACTGTTCACGTTGCTCACCAACAGGCAAAAGCCTACCCTGTTCTTGTTTCAAGCAATCTACTGTGCGCCACTGATAAAGCATGCGAATAGTTGGACGCGTTTCATGGTAGGACAAGAAAGGTCATTGTGCATTCCCAGAGACAACTGAATATATTAAAATCGGTATCCAAATTTTTAGCCCGTATTGGCCCTCCCTTGGATATCCATCTGGGTAGTTTCTCACCAATCGGAACTGTCTGAAAATTTTGTGATATTAACCAATTTTGGGTTGTTGTAAAGCTCCACTTGTCTCGAAATTTCTTTCGGAGAAATCTTGCTGTCCATGCAAACGCCGCGAAGATAATCCTACTGTAGAGTATTTAGCGCTATCGGCATACAACTTGCGCGTCCATCATTCAGTTTCTCTCCAGTTTTGTGTGGGTTTGTGCATCCACATGACTGAACCCACCTGTCTTTTTGACATGGTATGATTACTTTACAAGCCTTATGCACTAAAATGCCCCAAAAAGGTGAAAAGTGCCAGGTTTCCTTTCTTCTGCCAAGTGCGATGCGCCGAGTGAAAATGTTTTCAGCTGGCGTCGACGGATCACGAGACTCCTGGTGAAGAAACTTTGTGCTATTTTAAACCACACTGTGGGTATTTTTAGAGCGTTGTTCTTTTTGAAAATCAGTGAGCGGAAGAACCGGAAGAATAAATAGCACTCTAACGACAGTGGTTTTTTTTCATTTCAAGCTTGGTGGAGTGTAATCAAAGTTTAAATGAAGTTCAGTAGATCTGCCTACAAGGAACACGATTTTTTACCACCAATTTGGTTTTAAATTCGGGAGGCCACTTTGGTGCAAAGACTTTTTCTTTGCAGTAAAGTTCCTTCTGTGTCTTTACTTCCAAGGGAGTGACGTGATCAATAATTCACCGAAGGGAAGCTAATTCAGAAGTATCCAAATTTGGATCGTACATTTTCTAATTTGGCGTCCTGTTTGTCAGGTTAATCCCTGGCCACTGCGCTTGCTTGAAAGATCATTTTTTAATCTGTTTTTTATCCCTGGCCGCTTGCTTGAAAGATCATTTTTTAATCTGTTTTCTCCCTAGGAACATCCCTTTGGGGTACCAGTGTTCTTCCATAACAACAAAACACGACAACGTTTAATAAAGTTATCTTTGACGCGCGACGTAATAACCTTCTGGATATCATCTTAGTATAGTGGCGGAACATCATTTGCCTAAGGAACTATTCGAACTCCGGCGGTCGAAACTGTGATCTAGGCTTGAAACTTCATTTATAAGGTAGCTGAACACTCTTCAACAACCCGCTGCCGGTTTAACTCTTCTTGAGCTTCATCAGATAGGCGCAGACCCCGAGTTTTCTTCATCCGTGTGTTTTTGTTGAACCGAAAATCCAAGAAATCTTTTAAGAAAGCCCAAGGAAAAGTTGCTGGTCTTGACTAATCCCAAGGGTGGAGAAAGCCACCTTAAACAAAAATGACAGTTCTCCTAATCAGAAAAAAACATTAATGCCATCTATAAATCAGAATTACTTAACCACACTTGCTGGTAGCCAATCAGATACAGTGAATTTCCCATAAAAATGACGCGGAGCTGATTTTCTCTCTCAAATCTAATCAGATCGAGGTATTCGCATTACTTATGGACTGCTTCACAGTCGCCCCACTTTGAAATACCTTTTATTCATTCTGCTTATTTTCTGCAATGAATTTCACACTTTAAAATATGGCGTTTTACACGTGTGAGAGACACAGACACATAATGGCTTTCTTAACCAACGATCGGTACAAGTCCGAAAACGCCACGTGTGTGAAATATTGATTTTTTTCTGATTTAAAAACACTTGTTATTGTATGAGCTGTAAAGTCGACTTTGTAGAGAAGAAACGCCAAATTTGATAACAACTAGGCTGAAATGTTGATGGAATGATTTCGAAACCCTTTGTTCAGAAAATGCACGGCAGCGGTGATTGTTCAATTTTAAACGAAGCATGCAACTCATGACTATTAATTTTTTGGTATGGGGTGTGTAGCAAAACTTTTGTGTAATAAAACTCCAAAGCAGTCTTTCGTTACACGTGTATCTACCAGCTTACCAGACGCCTTCCAGCCAGCTAGCTCAGTTTGTCGGCTCAAATTTGATTTTTCTGAGTGCCTTTGTAAGCCTATAGAAGTTATGACCAGATTCTGATTACTGTTGTTATAGAATTTATTGATTTTTATGCCTCATGGGCACTTTGTATACACGGGAAGCCAGAAACCTATTTTGAGGAGCTCTAGTAGCCTGTCAGTTGGAGCAAAGTCATTGACTGAATCACGTCTGGGCTGAAAGCTGCAACGATATCAACTTACGAAAGACAAGCAACTTTTGACGCACTTCAGACGGAAAACTAATCGATAATGAAACCTTCCAGCATGTTAGAACAATCGAATTCGTCCATCATTGAAGTTTTATTTAGCGAACCCATTGTTATAAAATGATTACTTCGCATTTACTTCAATGCGAGTCCTGGTCACAATGAGTTAGACCACAAGATGGAGGGTGCCTTTTTCCAATGTGAGCGTTTCAGAGAAAACAGCTCTTGAGGTAACCCGTTGTATGCCAAGACGGAGCCATTGGTTCGATTGTAGAGGAAACATTTGAGTTGATAAACGTTTCGTGTCGGTAATGCTTGTATTTTTTTTACGAAATAGAGCCGCAGGCATTCACTCCAAAACTGTGAGACAAGTCCATCAAAAGCCTGTCGATTTACACCACAAAAAATGAATCCATGTGTGAATTACTGCCAAGTGAGAGGTGTTTTCCTCCTCAAATAAGAACAGATTGCGTCTGTGATGTCACTTGGTCTGTCTAATCGATTTCAAGTCAACCGTGTGGAAGACGAGTGAAGATTTTGCAAGGACATCTTGTTCGTCTTGTTGGCACTGTCATGGCCATACTACTGAAAAGAAGAAGGTTTTTGCTGCGGAGTTATCTATTATAAAATGTCAACTGGACAGTTACAGACTATTGGACAGGGGAGCAAAACTCTCATAGGCATCTTGTTTACACAACTGAATATCCATCTTCTTCTTGGACGCACCTTCCTGAACTTTCCTGGATATTCATTGGCTGTTACTCAATTGCAAGCAAATGCCACAGAGCAATTTCACGCATTCCGTAATAAATTTCACTTTTCAAGAGACGCGAAGCGGGTTTACGAGAAAACGTACTACTCGCATGCCCTCCATCAGTAGTATCACCGTTACACTAGTATTATCGGCCTTATGTTTCAAAAGCGAAGGGCGTGGATAATGCTCTGTTACACCAGGAGATCCAAAGAGAACATCGAAGATTACGAAGATGTGTTGATATTGATTGGGGGTTGCCTCCAATCTTCGCTAGAATTCACGCAAACGTTCACGTGATCACGTGATCGGGAGTGAACCGTGCGCCTGTATGTGGGTTAACACGTGTGGACTAAAATCATCTACCATCCCTTGGCCATTATCAGCATCGATGCGGAACGTTGGATGAATATGTCATTCTTTTGACGGCGTACTAGTAGCTGGAGTGTAAAAAGCTTTGAGCATCCGTCGTAACCAACTTCTTGTACGCGCAGTAAACAGGAGATGGCGCAAATTACGCCTAATTTCACTCTGAGCTAATTCTTCAAAAAGTTCACACTAAAAGAGAAAGAACTGCACCGGGGGTCATCAGAGCTCATCAGGAATGCACCTCGTTTGCCTTTTCGAGGTTTGATTTTGGGGTATCTGACATATGTGTGTCCACCAGGGCACAGAATTACCACGTCTTAGCAAATGAAATCATTCAGGCTTCAGTCTTGTGATTAGTTCACCCGAAGCCTCCAAGAATGATGCAGTAAATGTCCCGTTTATATCTATAAACTAGCACACTTGTCAGGACTTCCCGCTAGCTTGCACCACGGACGCCTGTAGATTCCACGTCCACTTATCGAAAGGTCCCCCCTCGTGTCCTATTTTGCTGAGATACAGCTTAAGGTGCCACTAGGTTGGACAGCCGGAATTTCAAAAGAAGCGAAGAGGAACTCTCATGAACTGCAATTTCCGAAAACTGGTCTTTCAATCAAAGACTCGAAGTTTAGAGTAAGAAATTGCTCGGATTGTCAACGTCGTAATTGTTAGGAATCGATACTAGTTCGTGCGGCGATGATATTGCTGTGAAGGTATTCAGTACCGATGCCAGTTGTGGGCTAGACCATCTTCATACGTCTTGAAACACAAAGTACATAGTTGCGTTCAGATTAGTCAAGTCACTGAATTTCGTCTCTTTTTTATTGCGCCGGTCGATTGACTGACATTCAAGAAAAGTACAAAAATATGTCTGACCGTATCGAAGGCCCATGCAAATATTTGTCTTGCTGGTGCTTTTAGCCTATTGCGTTTCGTTGAATCTCGTTTGACCCGAGGCAATGTAGCGCCCATGCGGCTCCTCTAGTGAGCTACCTTTGCACGGCGTGAGCTAACCTTACAGTCTGTCGTGAAAGCCTTTGTAGTAAAGGTCTATGATGCTGTCTCCCATGTCAGCAGCAATTCGGAATTTGTCCGACAAAATACACCAACCACGTCCAAGCCTAAGATGTAGTTTGTATGCATACATAGAGAGCCTAAACAATTCTTTATTGACAATGCCCTGACAATAAAGCGAATAAAACCTGCCTTTGTGAAAAATCTCTCTAATGAAAGAGTTTTCAGCAACCTTGTGAGTAGTTTCCTTTATGAAAATGTACCGCGATATCTCGAATATCGTGCCAACTGAATCATGAGGCGGCCTGTGTGCAGCACATTCAGTTGGAGGACATCATTAACGAGAGATTCAGTTGAGTCTCTCGTGAAAACCAAATTGATTTTCAAACGAGTGTATTTCTCGAAAACTTTGTGAATATTTTCCTTGCTCACATTAAAAGTGAGTGCCCACCATGACCAAACAAAATGCTCTTCGATGTAATGTGGTGATGCTCGACCTGGGTGTTCATCATTTACCAAACTTCTTTTTGACTGTAATGCACTACTCATAAGGTTGCTGGAATCTCTTCGACAGCCCACGACCGGTTTCACCCTTTTTGGGACTCATCAGGTAGGCGCAGTCCCCGGATTTCCGTCAACCTTACGTTCTACTTGAAACCAAATTGCACAAAATTAGCGAATATACACTCATTTGCAAACTAATTTGTTTTTTTTCGAGAGACGCATCTGGAACCCAGCTGAATCTCTCGTTAATGATGTTGTCAGGCAGCTGAATGCGCTGCACCTTTTCGACTGTTTTATTAAATTACGTACCTACAAATCGGATATGGGAAAGAAAGAATTTGTGCAGGAGAGTTCACGCTCTTGTGACATCGTCATCACCTCACAGGTGAGCCTAGAATTGGAAAGGAGGTGTGAAATAAGAGTAATTAACACTTGACAATTAGGAATCAAAGACAAGAAACTGTACTTAAGGTCACAATTGGTCGGTTCAGGAACGGATGAAATTAATCGTCAGATGCCCGTTCACAATAACCTCATCGAGATGAACAAATGAAGGACATAGTGGGATTGCTGATTGATTTTCACAAGCTGTGAACAGCCCAGTAATTATTTCAACACCGTATCGAAGTTTGCATGCGTCTAAAGATGAATACAAAGGGCCTTGCCGTACGAACTAGCCGGCAGACAAAGGAACCATTTTTGTAAGAGATTGTACTCGGGGGGAGGGCTCTGTAATCCCCGTTTCTATGGTCTTCATCGATAAGCAAAAGCAGGACCTCTGTTGAAGTTCGATTTCTTTAAAATGTCGGAGAGAGCAACACGAAGGAACTGTTCTCCGAAAAAAAGACCAAACTGTTCCAGTCTAGACACCTGAGATACAGTTAAGGGAAACGGCCCATGGTATTCTTCCTCGGATCAATTGGTTTCACTGAAAAACACTCGATTATTATACTGGCTTCCTTGAGGTAAAATTTTCAGGCAATCAACTAAAAATCTGGTAAGCTGATAAGAGAGCGCCCTTTAGGCTGAGTGGCACAATCGGCACAAGTGAAACAATTCGTTCAAATGGTCACAGACTTTCAAGTGGTGCAGTTTGAATCCCCAGGCAGAGGGTGGCGCCCTCGACAACATGTTGAATGTCCTTGCTAGTCTTCTTCTTCCCTCCTTGATATGGTTCATTTATTCCATAAATTGGACCTACGCATCATCGGTTAGCCTCTGGTCTATGTTTCACGAAGAACAAAAGCATTTTCAGTGCGTTACCAAGGTCAGGGGATCAGGCTCCTTACCATTCCATGCATTGCCCAAAAGTGCATTTTGGACAGGCGCCCTCAAGTTTTCAGTTGAAACCCATTTTGGAGATAAACGGCTTGAGAGGGCAACTTTTTTAATACTGTTTTTGAAAAGGGAACCCGCCTAAAGTTGAAATCGATCCAATTGACTCAAATTTACTTCGTAGATAATCAAATTCTTCAGTTGGCGACTAGCTAATTTGGTGACCATTTCAAAGTGCTTTATTTTGTTAACTGGCTGTAGATCAGGTTTCAGACATCTCGTTTGGTGACGAAGCGCTGGTAAGCCAGCTGCTAAAGTCTGTGGACAGATCGACTGCAACCTGATCGATAAAGCGTTTCAAATCATGTCGATCAATTAACACTGGAAACGTTGTGTTGCGCACCACTAGCTGTTTTTGTGGAAACGGAGTGATCATAGTGCCAAGCAGCACGAGAGGAACAAGCATGGGGAATATGAGAACCTGAGGAGTCCTCAGTCGAGGAGCCGGTCAATTTATGATCACGTGGTTTGGTTTCACTTGTTGAAGAGAGCGTGTCTTATCTGAGAGCTAATCACATTGCTGATCAGCCATTTGTTGCGAAACGATCAAGTGTTCAACCACTGTCCGGAAGGTTACGGATTCGAAACCTTCCCTGTTTCGTGAGGTGCGTAGTGCAGGTGATTTCAAACAAGAGAGAAAGGGCTGTGCAGATTGGATTCTTTGAAAATTACCTAACTGGCTCACATCACTGTAAATCTGATGAGCACGGATGCCGATAGTGCACTGTACCTTCAGATATGCGGAGAATACCAAACTCTTCCTTGTTTCGAATGCCCCTGTCGCGAATACATGACACAAACGTTTGATTGGACAAAATGGGGAATACCCCCAAGAAGGTGCCATTTATGGTGTACCGGTCTTAATTGATTCTTCTGTGGAAAACTCATTCCTTTCTACAGCTGGTGTAACGGTTTGTACTACTGATGAAGCAAGCGAGCAGTCTATGGTCCAGTGTTCAAGCTCTGACCGTGCATCTGATGGAAGGTGAAATTTATTACAGACATGGTAGTGTGTTGAAATATTGTTAGCTTACGTGAGATTATTGGTTGTTGATCAGGTGACTGTTTATCTATTCGTCAAGCTTAGTAAATGACTTGCAAGACCTTTTCGTCGCCATACGAGGAGACATTATCAGTATGCAGGTGGGTGGGTACTTCTTCCTTGTTTGTGTGCGTTTATTAGGCATTTGAATTCTATCTGTTAGCTTCTTACGTGATTGGCTACTTGCGGGTAGCGATTTTCGTGAATCTATTGGTCATTGTGAAACCGCTTTTAAGTGTTTATTCCCAGTTGCCTGATAGTCAATCCATATCCATAAAAGTTCAAGAAGACGCTTAGGAATTTTCAATTTTCAAAACGATGTGCATATGAGATGTTGTGCTTCGTGTCTAATGGTTCGTAACCGCTTAGTTCGTGTTTACCAATAGCTTCGCAGCAAATTGTTCTCCCCGTCTCATTGGTGTCATGTTGGGTTACGATTTCCAGTTGGACACAGTCACCGAAAGCCTCCCAACTGTCTTGATACAATTATGAAGCCCAATTTTCTGTGAAGAATAGGGACAGCCAGATAGGTTCGCGCGCTTTCGCAACCTTGCGAGTAGCTATCACTTTCCACGCTATTCGGAGAGTGTTTTATCGATTATAAATACCAGAACAAACAGACAAAACATGGACTGTTGTGTGAACTAGAGAACAAGTGACCTAACAAAGTTGGAAAATGTAAGAAATTGCACTATGAACCCACCGAAACAGCTGGCATTCGCTGACATTTCCGGGGGTACATTCAATTTCTTTTGACTCTATTAGTAAAAGGAAGCTCTTTGCTGCGGAGTTACCTATTAGAAAACGCCAAGTAAACAGTTACAGTCTATTGGAGAGGAAACAGTTACGTCTATTGTCTCATATGTATTTTGTTTACAAAAACTGAACCTCCATCTTCTCCGTGAACGCGTTCTCCTAAACTTTCTTGGATATTCATTGACTGTTGCTCAAATACAAGCAGACGTAACTCCACAAATTCCTTAATAGATCTCACCTTTCAAGGGAGGCGAAGCGGATTTACGAGAAAACATACTACTCGTAAGCCCCCTCGGTAGTATCCACCGTCACGTTAGGAGTCAGTTGAGTTTACATCTACGTTCACATAAAACCATTACTTTATCAGAGCAACCCGGTTGACTGAGAATCACTACCGCCAAGAAATTCGTAGTTCAAATTCCAAAGTCACTGTCATGGGCAAAGTGGAGAGATATGAATCGCTCTGGTGTGCACCCTGATGGCTTCACCTAGCATGATGACAGGACGTTCACACGCTAATTGCTAAGCTTGGTGAACAGATCAACTATCGCCTGATCAGTGGTGAGTTGTTCTGTCCCAGCCATCATTGCGAAAGCTTATTTTTCTTATCAAAACACTTATTTAAGCTTTCAGTAGTATCCATATTGGTGTGAACAACTTGCGATTAAAAGCCATTTGTATTGAATTCGCATTTATTGGGCAATTTTATGCAGACATATTTTGTGGTCATGATCTCAACAGATGCAGAACAAGGACTTGAGAGATTTTTCATTCTCTGACATCATTTGTAAGGCTAATGACTGTAAAATCCTGTCGTCTAGTCAATTGTTACACTGAACCGAGTAGACATGGAACACGTTCTATCGTGATAAATGATACTACTTCCTTCCGGGGACAAGAATTCGATTTTTTTAGCCGGACTTCAACTGAATTCCTATTGGCTGCCGAAAGTAGCATGAAAAACGGTTCGGGTACAAAAAGCTTTTCTCAGTTTTATCTGTTCCCGTTTAACAAAGGAGTTACACACTTTAAATACACAATACTGGATTTTTACAAAATGTCGATTAGTAAAGTAACCAGAGGAGTACAAAAATCTATCGGAATTAGCAACAGCTTATTGGAAAGTGAACGCGTTTCACTCGGTGCACCGTCCAATGTCCTACAAACTATTGTTCTGGCATTTTCCCGCAGTTCACGTTGTGTGATATTCTAAGTATCCATATTCGGTCTCTGTAGCTCACAACCAGCTATCTAGGTCATATTTTTCTTTCATACTGGATTTTACAACTAAAAATCCTTCAATGCTATATTAGCAATGAATATCCTGGCACACCAAGGCTCATTTTGTCATAGACTAGATAAAAATCACCCTGAGAGACCACTCCTGGATGCCATCTTTGTACAACAATGAAAGACGCTGATGGTACTGAGGTAATAGTTTCTGTTTAGACGTAACGCACTACTCGTAAGGTCGCTGAAAATCCTTCGACAGCCAACGACCAGTTTTCCTCTTCTTTGAGCTGGCTGATTAGGTAGGCACAGTCCCCGAGTTTCGTCAAACTCACGTTCTACTTGAACTCGAATTGGCCGAAATTTGATCAGTGCTGCCATTTGCACAGGAGTTTAGTTTTTGACAGGTGATATCTGCTCACTCCGACGCCAGTGAGCATGAATAACTGTTTTGCTCATCAGTGCAGGTCAGATTGATGACGAAATGCACTCATTTGCGAACAAATTGGGTTTTTTGAGAGACCTACCAGGGACCCACCTAAATCTCTCGTTCATGATATTTCTAAGCAATTGAATGTGCTGGATCAGGCCACATTGTGTTTCAGTCAAGATATCAGGGATTGTACCTACCTGATGAGACCCAAGAAGGGCGAAACCGATCATGGTATGTGGTAAAATTTTCAGCAACCCTATGAGTAGTGCATTACAAATATATACAAGTATCGCGATATCTCGAACATCGTAGCGACTGAAACATGAGGCGGCATGGTGCAGCACATTCAGTTGCTAGGAAAAAGTACAAAGTGGAGATTCACCTGGATTCAAGGTGAGTCCATTGTATTCTGTACCGGGTACTTCCATTGAAGATTCTGTACAGAACCAGAAGCTGCGTTGGTTGGGACATGTGTTGAGTTTACCGAGGAGAGTGCTGTTCTCCAAG
The DNA here is from genome assembly GCF_000715545.1 of Opisthorchis viverrini. Taxonomy (NCBI): domain Eukaryota; kingdom Metazoa; phylum Platyhelminthes; class Trematoda; order Opisthorchiida; family Opisthorchiidae; genus Opisthorchis; species Opisthorchis viverrini. Next base: position 62,466 of record NW_008751866.1, read on the forward strand.
CCTAATTCAGAGTGGCGTAAACAGAGAGGTGACCGACCCTTGACTTGGTAGAGGAGTATGAAGGAGATCACGAAACGCTTGGGTGCTGTCGGGGCTACTCGCCTTGCAGGATGGGGACCGCGTGATCCTCACTGTGCCTGTTTGAAGACACTACAAGATATGCCTGCCAACCGATGCCGGTGGTGTCCTTGTTCTCAATTTCTATCCAGATTGCGTGAGTGAATGTCTGGAGATGTAGGCACCTCGGAATGATTGTGTTAAGCTAGCACTAATTCCCTCCTCTGTCCACCCTTACTCTTTACTACACAATAAGGCTTTCAAATAGATCACGGCTCTACGGCAGTGCAACATCGATGTTGCACTATGAGGTCATGCTGTCGATGATGATGATGACGGCGATGATGATATGGCAACACATGTCGGTAGAATTTCATTCTCTTTCAAAAACTATTTGCCACGGAAATAAGATCATACTAGTCTTGGTTCTGTTCCTATAATGAGATAAATCGATTGGCTATCGTGTCCTCATGGTTCCGGCTCTTCTCACCCCAAAAATGTGGTCACGAGTGTAAGGATAATGCCGTGTTCAAACGTCGCTTGAACTTTTTGTGTGTGTTAAACTGTCCTGAAATTCTCCACAGGGGAATGTTTACACACGACCTCACGGCAATTTCAAACTGTCCTGATGGTAATTTGACAACAGCTTGGGGCCAAATTAAAGTGCCCCAAGAGATCATCTGACGCGTACTCGGAAAAAGTGCGCATCTGTTATTTTTCCCCTGAAAGTTTTTGACATTTCAAAGGGTCTTGTCTATGCACGCCTCAACGCTCCCGGTCACCCGCGACAGAAATTGATGTGAGTAACAAATTCACCATCATTCGTCGAGACAACGACACTTGTTCATCCAAATGGAAAACCAGAAGTAATCGAGTATTAATCAAAGATTAATGGACGTTGAAAAATAGTGTTTTGTCCTCAATAAACTAATTTTGCGTGCGCTTAATTCACACAGTGATCGGAACGTGAAAAACGATCGGTAAGATCGACTGAGAACAATCCTGTAGGCCTATCAAAGCTGTCTCGTGTGAGTGATTTGACATCACGAGCGAGGCGAATTTCGAACCCGCAACTTTCCAGTCAGTGGCTGAACACAGCCGTTCGATCACGAGTGGCTGATCAGCTGTGTGAATAGCACTCAGACAAGAAATAGCGCCACTCATCCTTCACTGACGGAAATCGCATCACGTGTTGGCTGAGTCCTCGGGTGAAGACTTCTCAGATAAAAGGTCCATTCCCCTTGCGAGATCGTTCTTCTCCTGCACCATTTGTAGAATGATGGCAGCTTGGGGATGTTTAATTAGTGAGCTCCAACTCAAGTCTCAGTCCGTCAGTGAAGTCAAGAGGAAACAGCCGCACAGTTTACATTTGTAATACACTACTCATGAGGTTGCTGAAAACACGTCGACAGCTCACGACCGGTTTCGCCCTTCTTAAGGCTCATCAGGTAGGCACAGTCCCCGAGTTTCCTTCAACCTTATGTTCTATTTGGAACCAAATTGCACAAAATTAGCAAAATACACTCATTTGCAAACTAATTTGGTTTTTCAAGAAACTCACCTGGACCCCAGGTGAATCTCTCGTTTGTGATGTCTCCAGGCAACGAGAGATTCAGCTGGGTTCCAGGTGTGTCTTTTGAAAAACTAAAAAAGCCACACAAATCTTCTCGACCTTTTCAGCACTTTCACTAACAAGAAGAATCCTCACCCGGAAATTACCGAATCTCTTCACACCATTATTTTCATATTTTTTGCTTCAACTTTACTAACTTGCCAAATGACTGCTGTTCAAAACGATCAAATTCCGAAAAAAAAATATTTAGATTAGGCGAATCTTTGTTCTTCTTTACTTACACCAAACGTAGAATACGAATGTAGAAGGTTCTTTTTACCCTGATATTATGAGGTATTCGAGTGGTCGGAAGGTGTAGCCTTAACCGGTCAAGAGAGCATCAGGGAGGGTGGCTTTTTGCTCTTTTTTTCTTCACCATCTACCAAAAGCTAGAGCTTGAGATGGAAAAAAACTATACGAAAATTCTGGTCTCACATTCTTTAATAAGTTTCCGTTTTTGTTCTGAAAGTTCTACACGAATAGGCACAGCACGACCATCGTTTATTGATTTCTTGCCATGATACCCTGGGTTGTTTTTGGCACAAAACTGAGGAGTGGTGGGCGAATTAAGTTCCTGGATGAGTCACATATTCCTCTTCCTAGAGAATTCCCATCCCATGACATTTTCTCCCCTTGCACTGTCAGCACAATCGACGTTAAATTTTGCCTCATCAAGCCTCAAGTTATAGTCAGCCGAAGCACACAGAAGTCAAAGTTCTTGTCCCTTATCTCTCAACAATGTTCAGTAGTGCTTTATCTCGTAGGTATTTTTCAACTATTGCTCGTTTCGCCATCATGTTTCCAGATGTTTTACTTCACTCAGCAACAAGCACTCCGCTGCAGTAGCTACCTCAATTTTCAAATGTGCGGTTGTCTTGGCTACATCAAGTTCTTACGTCATCAGGGGATGACTGAACCTTCTGCACTTGTGATCTTGTCATTTTGTTTGCATGCCAATCAATAAACAAATTTATTTTCCTGTGTTATTTTTGGTGTGATCACCTTTTAAAATCCCAGGTGATACAGATCACGTCAGATTCCAAATATACATGCCTCACCAGTAGTATCAATCGCTACACACCTTCCCCCTCTGAAGTTCGTTCGCATACCACCGATTTTCATTTGCCTACGTCAGGTCGGCTTCAGCAGCGGGTGTATCGTCCCATTTACTCTTTTCCATCCCCGACAGTCTTGAATCCCAGGTTTAACCTTTAACATTGATTTAAACGTTTATCATTTTTTATATAAACATACATGCACTAGAGAGGTTTACTGTAAATAAACTGATATTACAAAATATTTTGATAAAAGCCCTTTCTTTCATAAAAAGTTGGAGGCGGTATGAGATGGGACACAGCATGTTTAACTTCTTCAAGCGTCACTCATGCACACACTTCTTCAATTCTTGCTCTTAACTCCACTAAATTTGGTTTATTTTCACAATATACGCGAGCCTTGGTCATTCCCTAAACTTAACAATCCAGAGGTGTGATATCGGATGACTTTCCGGGCCAAAAGTTTGGAAGCCCACGAACAATGACTCTCTCATCAGAAAATTGCTCTCGGGGGTGAGTTCTCACTTGGTTTGAGTAGTGGGGTGGAGCGCCATCTTGATGAAAGACGGTCGATGACTTCTTGTGGTGCTTAAGTTGCGGGATAACATGCGCCTGCAGCATATGGAGGTAACTGTCGCCTGAAACCGTAGCATCAAAGAAAAAGTGACGCAGGATACACTTTGACTAGAATCCCACCCACACATCCAATCGACTTTTGCGTCTAATATGAGACACCCTGTAGACGTTCCCCCGGCGGTCGGTACGACAAACGGCCCTTGCCATCGACTGCCTAGCTTCCGCTTCTTCCCAGTTCACTCCTTCCAGGATTTTGATGATCCTTCCACTTGACCTTCGCCCTCTGGGGAATGATCGTGGCCAAACGAATTCCTGTTCACGTCACCTATATGTGATCGAGAGCGAATGCTCCTAAAGTCGCCGAAATCTGGTGGAAAAATTTTTCAACACAGACTGGCGCACGCGAACAGTGTGTGCAGGACAACCCACTACAAGTCCTCTGAATGGCATCCACAAGACGTTCAATTAAAATGATCACACAAGGCCATTTAAGCGCCCCACCCCACCCCGTCCTAGGAACCCCGCTTTTCGCCAAAAGTGTCTACCAAATTCTAAGATTGCTGAGTATCCAAGAAACGGATAGCAGTGCCAATCACTAAATGGATCTCATTTGTACCACTTCAACATGGTAGCAACCAGTCGGATAATGACACATGTCAGACAGTGAAGGCTAACAGTCCATTGTCAGAATGCACGAGCAACACATTTTTGACTTACGTGTTACTTTTATTCTGTGCAGTTTCATTTGCAGTTAAAACTGACAATCAGGTAGAAATAACTCGGTATTTTTTTGGCATCCCTGTCCATATACGACACGAATTAGAGGCTATTTAATAGAGGTGATTTGATTGTCCACCGATAGCCCCACATCAAACAGACTGTAAGAAGATTTTTTAAGGTTTTCTAGTAGACAGTGATCCCATCTTTTTGTCAAACACGTAGTTTTCGGGTAAAAAAAGGAAGATAGTTTCGAGCTGAAGAAAACCGCGCTGGATTAACTAAATCCCTAAATAACGGTAATTTTATTGGAAAATACGTGGTCTGCTTTATTTTTAGACGCCAAACATGATTCCAAGTTGATTATGAGGTGTGGAACGTTCGGCTAAACGCGGGAATTTCAAATTAAATTAAATCTCAAAGCGTGCAAAGTGTTGCAAGCGATCATTTCCGACACATTCTCTACCAAGAAACTTTACGATATCAAAAAATTAGCGAGATACTTCCCTCGAGCTACCCATTTCAAATGTCTACTTATAAAGCACCTAAGCAAAAGCCACCAGGCTGAAAAAGTAGATGAATTGACTGCCCCGTCTCAGCCAGCTCACATTTTTGAAATAAAGGTTACAGATCACAAGTTTTCATTTGCCTGTTGGCATAGAGACAGCTTGAGGAGCTTGGAAAAACCCAGTAGCGCCTGGAGAGTGGGGTGGGATTATCGGACTTTAAATGCTCGGTTACGTCATAGTGAGACCCCCAACAACAGATAAATGTCCCTTCATATCTTCCATAATTTAAAGGAAATCAAACGACGCTCATGGTCAGATGGTTATTTTCAAACTGCCAGTCATCATCATCGACAGCATGAAATCACTGTTCAACATTGATGCTTCATTGCCGTAAAATCATGATTTATTTGAAAGCCTTATTGTAAAGAAAAGAGTAAAGGTGGACGGGAAAGGGACTTAGTGCTAGCTTAACACAATCATTCCGAGGTGCCTACACCTCCAGACATTCACTCAGGCAATCTGGATAGAAATTGACAACGAGAACACCACTG